>NC_036848.1:21539025-21581857 GCF_002910315.2 Salvelinus sp. IW2-2015
CCCCACTGAGTAGCATAGCTAGCATAGCGTCAACCAAGGAACTTGTAAGCATCTAAATATCATTAAAATCAACAAGTCCAAGACACCAGATGAAAGATACAAGTTCTTGTGAATAAAGCACCATTTCAGATTTTTTAAAATGTTTTACAGCGGAAGACACAATAGTAAATCTATTAGCTAACCACGTTAGCAAAAGGACCACGATTTTTTTTACTCCCAACAGTTCTTTTCCTGCGTCAGTAGCATATCACTAATTCGACTAAATAAAAAAAATATTATAGCCACTAACAAGAAAACAACTTCATTAAAGATGACAGATCTGATAAACATCATTTATGTATATAGCATAGTTTGTTTTTTTGGAAAAACTGTGAATTTTTCAGGTATAAATCACAGTTCTACATGTGCAAAGCTCAATCTGAATGAGTGCTGACCCACCAGAACAATTACAGAGACCAACGGTTCATATAACGAATTACTCATCTTTAAAACATTCAGGAAAAATACACAGCGTACAGATATTGAAAGCCCAACATCTGTGAATCCAAACAATATTTCAGATTTCATTAAATATTTTTATAACGAAAACAAAATGTAGCCTTCTAAATTAGCATTAGCTATACAGGCAGATTCGCTAGGCGCCCACGGCCAGTTCACATGCACAACAGATATGATATAACATTCGAAATTGGTCTTACTATGGCTGATCCTTTCATTTCAGAAATGTTATCAAAGTGTCCTGTTGTCAAGATGAGTCGTGGTTCCGTTCAGAATTTTCCTTTCCCACTCCATTCTAGCACAGGTACTTGGGTCGAGTGGCACGGGATCTCTCAAACGTAAAATAAAATCAGACAACGGAACACCACAAAAAACTGGCCGAAAAAAATTCAAATAATCTGATTAAACTATATTGAAAAAAACATACATTACGATGATTATGGTCACATTGTATCAAACAAAATCGGGACACGGGAGATAGTTTTCATCCATAACGCCACAAAAACAGTACACAATCGGCAGCTCAACTCTGCGAAGCAGAAAACCGGAACAAGGTTGTCGGTTTCACGCCCAAAAGAAATAGGTTCTTAGGTTCACAGTCAGTACCAGATAAACCAAAGAATTTCTCCTCTACGTTCCTCTATGACACCCAGAGGAAGGCGAATGAAGTGTGTTTCTGCGTCATTAGGGGTTCATGACCATATATAGGCAGAGCGTTAAGCGAGCATTCAGACTTCTTGCATTCTACATTCTTGGTCAGGAAAGTGCTGTCAAAATGACTTAGTGTAATCACTCAGAGACAAAAATTGAAACGTTTTAGAAACTAGAGATTGTTTTCTTTCCAATGCGTATTATTTATATGCAATAGAAGAGCAATAATTGAATAAGGAGGCAGTTTAATCTGGTAGAGCAAATTATGCTAATGGGAAAAATAGGCACCCCTGTATTCTCAAGAGTTAATGAGTCCGGACGTGAGAGATATAGTGTTTGTCGAGACAAGGCCCAAATCCCCGTCATCTGCGTGAAAAAAAGGCGGAGAAAAAGGGAGAGGAGGCTGGGTGGACTTGTAAGAATTCACAGACGAGCAGGTAAACCACCGCTATCCTTCGTATTATGGCCCAATGTGGCAATCATTGGAAAACAAAACAGGAAGATCTACGATTAAGATTATCCTGCCAAAGGACATTAAAAACTGTAATATCTTATGTTTCACGGAGACTTGCCTAAACGACGACACGGATAATATAGAGTTGGCTGGCATCTCCGTGCAATCGCAGGACAGAGCAGCTACGTCTGCTAAGACAAGGGGCGGGGGTGAGTGGTCTATTTGTCAATAACTGCTGTGTGGCGCAATGTCTAATATTAAAGTCTCGAGTATTGCTTCACCTGAGGTAGACTACCTCATGATAAGCTGTAGACCACACTGGTCTAAAAAAGAGTTTCCCAGCTATATTATTCGTAGCCATTTAAATTTCCCACCACAAACCGATGCTGGCATTAAGATCACACTCAACGAGCTGATATATGGCCAATAAGCATCCAGAAAGCAGCGCTCTGAGTGGCCGGGGACTTTAAATGCAGGCAAACTTCAATCCGTTTTACCTTCATTTCTACAGCATGTCACATGTGCAACCAAGAAAAAAAACTCTCACCCACCTTTACTCCACATCACAGAGATGCATACAAATCTCCCCTCACCCTCCATTTGGCAAATCTGACTATAATTATATTCTCCTGATTCTCGGCTTACACGCAAAAAACTAAAGCAGGAAATACCAGTGACTCGCTCAATACGGAAGTGGTCAGTTGATGCGGATGCTACGCTACAGGACTGTTTTGCTAGCACAGACTGGAATATGTTCCGGATTCATCCATGGCATTGAGGGATATAACACCTCAGTCACTGGCTTCAATCAATAAGTGCATCGACGACAATTTCCCACCCACAGTGACGGTACGTACATAACAACCAGAAGCCATGGATTCCTGGCAGCATCTGCCACCGAGCTAAAGGCTAGAAGCTGCCGCGGTTTCAAGGAGCGGGACACTAATTCCAGGAAGAAATCCGCTATGCCCTCAGACCAACCATCAAACAGGCAAAGCGTCAATACAGGACTAAGATTGAATCCTACTAACCGGCTCGACGCCATCATATGTGGCAGGGATTGCAAACTATTACAGACTACAAAGGGAAACCCAGCCGTGAGCTGCCCAGTGACGCGAGCCTACCAGACGAGCTAAATGCCTTTTATGCTCGGTTCAAGGCAAGCAACCCTGAACTATGCATGAGAGCACCAGCTGTTCTGGACGACTGTGTGATTACGCTCTCCGTAGCTGATGTGAGTAATACCTTTAAACAGGTCAACATTCACAAAGTCGCAGAGCCAGATGGGTTAACAGGAGTGTACTCAAAAGCATGCAAAGACCAACTGGCAAGTGTCTTCACTGACATTTTCAACCTCTCCTGACTGTACAAAATGTTTACATCTCTTTTTAGTGAGCATTTTTACTTTGCTAAAATAGTCCATCCACCTGACAGGTGTGGCATATCAAGAAGCTCTTTAAACAGCTCATTTCAAGTGCACATTGAAAGGTGCACATTGTGCTGTGCACAATAAAAGGTGCTTTAAAAATGTGCAGGTTTGTCACACAACACAATGCCACAGAAGTCTCAAGTTTTGAGGGAGCGTGCAATTGGCATGCTGACTTCAGGAATGTTCCCCAGAGCTGAGCCTGGCTCCCAAGCGGGTGGGCCCATGGCTGCGCCCCTGACCAGTCATTGTAAATCCGTAGATTAGGGCCTAATGAATTTATTTCAATGACTGATTCCTTATATGAACTGTAACTCAGTAAAGATCGTAAAATTGTTGCATGTTGCATTTATATTTTTTGTTCAGTATAGTCCTTTACTTTGCTATTTCGCTGAATTTAAAACGACTTGTGTGGTTGCCAAGATACACACTGAACAACTATATCTATATTCTTGAAAAAATGGGCCCAACATGGCAACCCGGTAGTGAGAGATGGTAAATGCAGTAGTTTATAAAGTCAGTCAATGTCGCTGTATAAAACTAGACACAGAGCAAATAGTGAAAGAGCTAAAACCAAACCCGCAATCTCTAGTACAACATAATGATGTAAATTAATCTTCGCCAAACTAAGAAACACTAACACATATTGTGCTACCTTTTCTTGCCTAATTCCCTTCTCAAATCATCCCAGTCTGACATTTCCAACTGGCTCAATATCCTCGACATTTCACTGGGGTTGACACATCACGGCAAGAAAAATAATGCATAATGAATTTCCCAGTAAAATTGTTCACTCATCAGCACTTTTGTATGCGAAGCATTTCTAGGTGAGACAAGAAAATTTACAAGAGTAAATGGCAAACTGGCATAGTATTTTTCTGTCTTGTTCCTCTCCTAGTCAGGCTTAAGCGGGGGAGTAGCCCTTCAGGCAAATCAAATCAAGAAAGGATACGGGTAAAATCTGTGGAGAGCTCAACATCCTTGAAGAGCTGTGATCACTAGCTCCAACTACTCACTTTTTTAACTTTCCCCCCAAGCTTCTTCAGGCTGAAACGGAAAAAAAAGGATGTCTTTCCTCGTGGGTAAACATTTACTTTACCTGTCTCCTTTCCTCTTCTTTTCAATTGTTTTGTCTTGCTGTGCCAGCTGGAGCATACGATTATTTTACTTAGTAAAACTCATGGCAAATAGTGCTGAGCGATTTGTTATTTTTGAGGTTGGTTTCGGTTAGATTATTACAAAATATACCAATTAATAAAAGTCATGATAGTAGTGACTGCCCTTGCTGCTTATCACTTACTAGCCAACATTATTCACATTACTTTACTTTAATAAAATATATCAGTTGTTGTTATATATATATTTGTTTATTTGATGACTTTATTATTTCATTCCAAGTCATCATCTCATCTCTATAGAGCTGCTCCTATGCTGTTTGACAAAATCAATATTTGTACTTCAAAGTAAATCAAGCATACTTTTATGAATACAAACTGTCAATCCTTAGATCATGTATTTTCAGGTAGAGATCCTCACGAAGCAACAGCTGCTCTCTGTATCCCTCACGATCGAACACTAATCTCTCTTCGGTAGCAGTCGTAAAATAAACATTGTGGTCATTGTAGTTTAATTACCACGTTTTGTGATGTTAAACTATACTAAACAAAAATATTAACGCAACATGCAACAATTTCAATGATTTTACTGAGTTACAGATCATATAGGAAATCAGTCAATTGAAAATAAATTCATTAGGCCCTAATCTATGGATTTCACATGATTGGGCAGGGCGCAGCCTGAGTGGGCCTGGGCCTGGCTCCCCACCCACTGGGAGATAGGCCCAGCCAATCAGAATACATTTTCCCCCACAAAAGGGCTTATTTACAGAACAGAAATACTCCTCAGTTTCATCAGCTGTCCAGGTGGCTGGTCTCAGATGATCCCGTACCAGTGACGCTGACATTAAGGAAGTGGGCTTTACCTAGCAAGACTTGTAGAGGACCTGGAGCCAGTGGGTTTGGCGACGAATGTGAAGCGAGGGCCAGCCAACGAGAGCATACAGGTCACAGTGGTGGGTAGTATATGGGGCTTTAGTGACAAAAATGGATGGCCCTGTGATAGACTACATCAAATTTTGCTGAGTTGTGTGTTGGAGGCTATTTTGTAAATGACATCGCCGAAGTCAAGGATCGGTAGGATAGTCAGTTTTACGAGGGCATGTTTTAGCAGCATAAGTGAAGGAGGCTTTGTTGCGAAATAGGAAGCCAATTCTAGATTTAATTTTGGATTGGAGATGCTAATGTGAGTCTGGAAGGAGAGTTTACAGTCTAACAAGACACCTACAGTGCCTTGCAAAAGTATTCATCCCCTTGGCGTTTTTTCCTATTCTGTTGCATTACAACCTGTCATTTTAATTGATTATTATTTGGATTTCATGTAATACATAAAGTAGTGAAATAAAAAAATAACGGAAAAGTGGTGCGTGCATATGTATTCACCCCCTTTGCTATAAAGCCCCTAAATAAGATCTGGTGCAACCAATTACCTTCAGAAGTCACATAATAATTAGTTAAGTCCTCGAAAGCCAATTAACAAACAGATCACAGAACATTTTTAATACCACCATACCTTCTCCGCTATGCAATCTGGTTTCCGAGCTGGTCATGGGGTGCATGCAAGGTCCAAACTATATCATAACCGCCATCGATAAAAGACAGTACTGTGCAGCTGTCTTCATCGACCTGGCCAAGGCTTTGACTCTGTCAATCACAACATTCTTATGGCAGACTCAACAGCCTTGGTTTCTCAAATGACTGCCTCGCCTGGTTCAACAACTACTTCTCAGACAGATTCAGTGTGTCAAATCGGAGGGCCTGTGTCCGGATCTCTGGCAGTCTCTATGAGGGTGCCACGGGTTCAATTCCGGACCGACTCTTTTCTCTGTATATATCAATGATGTCACTCTTGCTGCTGGTGATTCTCTGATCCACCTTTACGCAGACGACACCATTCTGTATACTTCTGGCCTTCTTTGGACACTGTGTTAACAAACCTCCAGACGAGCTTCAATGCCATACAACACTCCTTCCGTGACCTCCAACTGCTCTTAAATGCAAGTAAAACTAAATGCGTGCTCTTCAACCGATCGCTGTCTGTACCCCCCCGCCGGACTAGCATCACTACTCTGGACGGTTCTGACTTAGAATATGTGGACAACTACAAATACCTACAGTGCCTTGCGAAAGTATTCACCCCCTTGCTATTTTTACTATTTTGATTTCTAACAACCTGGAATTAAAATGGAGTTTTGGGGGTTTGTATCTTTTGATTTACACAACATGCCTACCACTTTGAAGATCAAGAATATGTTTTATTGTGAAACAGACAAGAAATAAGACAAAAACATTGAAAACTTGAGCGTGCATAACTTTTCACCCCCCCCAAAGTCAATACTTTGTGAGCCACATTTTGCACAGAATTACAGCTGCAAGTCTCTTGGGATGTCTCTGTGAGCTTGGCACATCTAGCCACTGGGATTTTTGCCCAGTCTTTAGAAAAAACTGCTCCACTCCTTCAAGTCGGATGGCTCGCTGGTGTACAGAAATCTTAATTCATTTCACAGATTCTCAATTGGATTGAGGTCTGGACTTTGACTAGGCCAGTCCAAGACATTGAAATGTTTTCCCTTAAACCACCCGAGTGTTGCTTTAGCAGTAGCTTAGGGTCTTGTCCTGCTGGAAGGTGAACCTCTGTCCCTTTCTCAAATCTCTGAAAACTGAAACAGGTTCCCCTCAAGAATTTTCTTGTATTTAGCGCCATCCTTCAATTCTGACCAGTTTCCCCGTCCCTGCCGATGAAAAACATCCCCACAGCATGATGCTGCCACCACCATGCTTCACTGTGGGATGGTGCTCTCGGGGAGATGAGAGGTGTTGGGTTTCGCCAGACATAGCGTTTTCCTTGATGGCCAAAATATCAATTTTAGACTCATCTGACCAGAGTACCTTCTTCCATATGTTTGGGGAATCTCCCACACGCATTTTGGCGAACACCAAATGTGTTTGCTTATTTCTTTAAGCAATGGCTTTTTCTGGCCACTCTTCCGTAAAGCTCAGCACTGTGGAGTGTATGGCTTTAAGTGGTCCTATGGACAGATATTCCAATCTCCGCTGTGGAGCTTTACACCTCCTTCAGGGATATCTTTGGTTATCTTTGTTGCCTCTCTGATTAATGCCCTCCTTGCCTGGTCCGTGAGCTTTGGTGCGCGGCCCTCTCTTGGCAGGTTTGTTGTGGAGCCATATTCTTTCAATTTTTTATAAATTGACTTAATGGTGCTCTGTGGGATGTTCAAATTGTTTTTATTTCATAACCCAACCCTGATCTGTACGTCTCCACAACTTTGTCCTTGACCTGTTTGGAGAGCTCGTTGGTCTTCATGGTGCCGCTTGCTTAGTGGTTCCACATTCTTAGTCTGTGTTACAGACTCTGGGGCCTTTCAGAACAGGTATACACCCCCAATGAGACTGCCAGAGGTATATATACTGAGGTATATACAGTTGAAGTCGGAGGTTTACATACACTTATGTTGGAGTCATTAAATGTGTTTTTCAACCACTCCACAAATCCCTTGCTAACAAACAATAGTTTTGGCAAGTCGGTTAGGACATTTACCTTGTGCATGACAAACTAAATATTTCCAACAACTGTTTACAGGCAGATTATTTCACTTATAATTCATTGTATCACAATTCGGGTCAGAAGTTTACATACAGTTGACTGTGCCTTTAAAACAGCTTGGAAAATTCCAGAAAATAATGTAATGGTTTAGAAGCTTCTGATAGGCTAATTGATATCATTTGAGTCAATTGAAGTTGTACCTGTGGATGTATTTCAAGGCCTACTTCAAACTCAGTGCCTCTTTGCTTGACATCATGGGAAAATCAAAAGTAATCAGCCAAGACCATCTTTTTTTTACCTCCACAAGTCTGGTTCATCCTTGGGAGCAATTTCCAAACGCCTGAAGGTACCACGTTCATCTGTACAAACAATAGTACGCAAGCATAAACACCATGGGACCACGCAGCCGTCATACCGCTCAGGAAGGAGACGCGTTCTGTCTCCTAGAGATGACGTACTTTGGTGCGAAAATTGCAAATCAATACCAGAACAACAGAAAAGGACCTTGTGAAGATGCTGGAGAAAACAGGTACAAAATAATCTCTAATCCACAGTAAAACGAGTCTGAAAGGTCGCTCAGCAGAAGAAGAAGCAACTGCTCCAAAACCGCCATAAAAAAGCCAGACTCGGTTTGCAACTGCACATGGGACAAATATCATACTTTTTGGGGAAATGTCCTCTGGTCTGATGAAATAAAAATAGAAACTGTTTGGCATAATGACCATCGTTATGTTTGGAGGAAAAAGGGGGATGCTCGCAAGCCGAAGAACACCATCCCAACCAAGACTCTCATCATTCATTTGTGGGTGCTTTTTTTTTTGTTTTTTTTTTTTTTTTTTTTTTTTATTTTTTTTTTTTTTTTTTTTTTTTTTTTTTATTTTTTTATTTTTTTTTCTTGAGAGAGATAGCGTGGGGGCATGGTGTCTTCGTTCTTGCGAGCATCCCCTTTTTCCTCCAAACATAACGATGGTCATTATGGCCCAAACAGTTCTATTTTATTTCATCAGGACCAGAGACATTTCCCCAAAAAAAGGATGATATTTGTTTCCTTCATTGTGCAGTTGCAAACCGTAGTCTGGCTTTTTTATGGCGGTTTGGCAGCAGTTAGTTTGCTTCTTCCTTGCTGAGCGACCTTTCAAGACTCGTTTTACTGTGGATAGAGATTATTTTGTTACCTGTTTTCTTCCAGCATACTTCACAAGGTCCTTTTCTGTGGTCTGGTATGGTTGATTTGCAATTTCGCACCAAAGTAACGCCTCATCTCTAGGAGGACAGAACGCGTCTCCTTCCCTGAGCGGTATGACGGCCTGCGTGTCCCATGGTGTTTATGCTTGCGTACTAGTGTTTGTACAGGATGAACGTGGTACCTTCAGGCGTGTTGGAAATTTTGCCCCAAGGCATGAACCAGACTTGTGGCAGTAAAAAAAGAAAGAAATTGAGTCTTGGCGGGATTACTTTTGATTTTCCCATGATGTCAAGCAAAGAGGCACTGAGTTTGAAGGTAGGCCTTGAAATACATCCACAGGTACAACTTCAATTGACTCAAATGATATCAATTAGCCTATCAGAAGCTTCTAAAYKCATTACATTATTTTCTGGAATTTTCCAAGCTMTTTAAAGGCACAGTCAACTGTATGTAAACTTCTGACCCGAATTGTGATACAATGAATTATAAGTGAAATAATCTGCCTGTAAACAGTTGTTGGAAATATTAGTTMTGTCATGCACAAGGTAAATGTCCTAACCGACTTGCCAAAACTATTGTTTGTTAGCAAGGGATTTGTGGAGTGGTTGAAAAACACATTTMAATGACTCCAACATAAGTGTATGTAAACCTCCGACTTCAACTGTATATACCTCAGTATATATACCTCTGGCAGTCTCWWTGGGGGTGTATACCTGTTCTGAAAGGCCCCAGAGTCTGTAACACAGACTAAGAATGTGGAACCACTAAGCAAGCGGCACCATGAAGACCAACGAGCTCTCCAAACAGGTCAAGGACAAAGTTGTGGAGACGTACAGATCAGGGTTGGGTTATGAAATAAAAACAATTTGAACATCCCACAGAGCACCATTAAGTCAATTWTAAAAAAWTTGAAAGAATATGGCTCCACAACAAACCTGCCAAGAGAGGGCCGCGCACCAAAGCTCACGGACCAGGCAAGGAGGGCATTAATCAGAGAGGCAACAAAGATAACCAAAGATATCCCTGAAGGAGGTGTAAAGCTCCACAGCGGAGATTGGAATATCTGTCCATAGGACCACTTAAAGCCATACACTCCACAGTGCTGAGCTTTACGGAAGAGTGGCCAGAAAAAGCCATTGCTTAAAGAAATAAGCAAACACATTTGGTGTTCGCCAAAATGCGTGTGGGAGATTCCCCAAACATATGGAAGAAGGTACTCTGGTCAGATGAGTCTAAAATTGATATTTTTGGCCATCAAGGAAAACGCTATGTCTGGCGCAAACCCAACACCTCTCATCTCCCCGAGAGCACCATCCCCACAGTGAAGCATGGTGGTGGCAGCATCATGCTGTGGGGATGTTTTTCATCGGCAGGGACGGGGAAACTGGTCAGAATTGAAGGAATGATGGATGGCGCTAAATACAAGAAAATTCTTGAGGGGAACCTGTTTCAGTCTTCCAGAGATTTGAGAAAGGGACAGAGGTTCACCTTCCAGCAGGACAACGACCCTAAGCCTACTGCTAAAGCAACACTCGAGTGGTTTAAGGGAAAACATTTCAATGTCTTGGACTGGCCTAGTCAAAGTCCAGACCTCAATCCAATTGAGAATCTGTGAAATGAATTAAAGATTTCTGTACACCAGCGGAAGCCATCCGACTTGAAGGAGCTGGAGCAGTTTTTTCTAAAGACTGGGCAAAAATCCCAGTGGCTAGATGTGCCAAGCTCACAGAGACATWCCCCAAGAGACTTGCAGCTGTAATTYCTGCAAAATGTGGCTCWACAAAGTATTGACTTTGGGGGGGGTGAAWAGTTATGCACGCTCAAGTTTTCAATGTTTTTGTCTTATTTCTTGTCTGTTTCACAATAAAACATATTRTMSATCTTCAAAGTGGTAGGCATGTTGTGTAAATCAAAAGATACAAACCCCCCAAAACTCCATTTTAATTCCAGGTTGTTAGAAATCAAAATAGTAAAAATAGCAAGGGGGTGAATACTTTCGCAAGGCACTGTAGGTATTTGTAGTTGTCCACATATTCTAAGTCAGAACCGTCCAGAGTAGTGATGCTAGTCCGGCGGGGGGGGTACAGACAGCGATCGGTTGAAGAGCACGCATTTAGTTTTACTTGCATTTAAGAGCAGTTGGAGGTCACGGAAGGAGTGTTGTATGGCATTGAAGCTCGTCTGGAGGTTTGTTAACACAGTGTCCAAAGAAGGGCCAGAAGTATACAGAATGGTGTCGTCTGCGTAGAGGTGGATCAGAGAATCACAAGCTGCAAGGGCGACATCATTGTTGTATAAGGAGAAAAGAGTCGGCCCGAGAATTGAATCCTGTGGCACCCTCATAGAGACTGCCAGAGATCCGGACAACAGGCCCTCCGATTTGACACACTGAACTCTGTCTGAGGAAGTAGTTGTGAACCAGGCGAGGCAGTCATTTGAGAAACCAAGGCTGTTGAGTCTGCCATAAGAATGTTGTGATTGACAGAGTCAAAGCCTTGGCCAGGTCGATGAAGACAGCTGCACAGTACTGTCTTTATACGATGGCGGTTATGATATAGTTTAGGACCTTGCATGCACCCCATGACCAGCTCGGAAACCAGATTGCATAGCGGAGAAGGTATGGTGGTATTCAAAATGTTCTGTGATCTGTTTGTTAACTTGGCTTTCGAGGACTTAACTAATTATGTGACTTCTGAAGGTAATTGGTTGCACCAGATCTTATTTAGGGGCTTTATAGCAAAGGGGGTGAATACATATGCACGCACCACTTTTCCGTTATTTTTAATTTCACTACTTTATGTATATTACATGAAATCCAAATAATAATCAATTAAAATGACAGGTTGAATGCAACAGAATAGGAAAAACGCCAAGGGGGATGAATACTTTTGCAAGGCACTGTAGGTGTCTTGTTAGACTGAAACTCTCCTTCCAGACTCACATTAAGCATCTCCAATCCAAAATTAAATCTAGAATTGGCTTCCTATTTCGCAACAAAGCCTCCTTCACTTATGCTGCTAAACATGCCCTCGTAAAACTGACTATCCTACCGATCCTTGACTTCGGCGATGTCATTTACAAAATAGCCTCCAACACACAACTCAGCAAAATGTATGTAGTCTATCACAGGGCCATCCATTTTGTCACTAAAGCAGCCCATATACTACCCACCACTGTGACCTGTATGCTCTCGTTGGCTGGCCCTCGCTTCACATTCGTCGCCAAACCCACTGGCTCCAGGTCCTCTACAAGTCTTTGCTAGGTAAAGCCCTTCCTTATCTCAGCTCACTGGTCACCATAGCAACACCCACCCGTAGCACGCGCTCCAGGAGGTATATTTCACTGGTCATCCCCAAAGCCTAACCCTCACAACTCCACATCTGGCTTTCTTCACCTGTGGGGTCATCTGAGACCAGCCACCTGGACAGCTGATGAAACTGAGGAGTATTTCTGTCTGTAATAAAGCCCTTTTGTGGGGGAAAATGTATTCTGATTGGCTGGGCCTAMCTCCCCAGTGGGTGGGGAGCCAGGCCCAGGCCCACTCAWGGCTGCGCCCCTGCCCAATCATGTGAAATCCATAGATTAGGGCCTAATGAATTTATTTRAATTGACTGATTTCCTTATATGATCTGTAACTCAGTAAAATCATTGAAATTGTTGCATGTTGCGTTAATATTTTTGTTTAGTATAGTTTACATCACAAAACGTGGTAATTAACTACAATGACCACAATGTTTATTTTACGACTGCTACCGAAGAGAGATTAGTGTTCGATCGTGAGGRGATACAGAGAGCAGCTGTTGCTTCGTGAYGGATCTCTACCTGAAAATACATGATCTAAGRGATTGARAGTTTGTATTCATAAAAGTATGCTTGATTTACTTTGAAGTACAAAATATTGATTTTGTCAAACAGCATAGGKAGCAGCTCTATAGAGATGAGATGATGACTTGGAATGAAATAATAAAGTCATCAAATAAAACAAATATAATATACACAACAACTGATATATTTTATTAAAGTAAAGTAATGTGAATAAATGTTGGCTAGTAAGTGATAAGCAGCAACGGGCAGTCACTACTATCATGACTTTTATTAATTGGTATATATTGTAATAATCTAACCGAAACCAACCTCAAAAATAACAAATCGCTCAGCACTATTTGCCATGAGTATTTACTAAGTAAAATAATCGTATGCTCCAGCTGGCACAGAGGGGGAGAAAGCAAGACAAAACAATTGAAAAGAAGAGGAAAGGAGACAGGTAAAGATAAATGTTTAACCAACGAGGAAAGACATTTCCTTTTCCGTTTCAGCCTGAAGAAGCTTGGGGGGAAAGTTAAAAAAGTGAGTAGTTGGAGCTAGTGRATCACAGCTCTTCAAGGATGTTGAGCTCTCCACAGATTTTACCCGTATCCTTTCTTGATTTGATTTGCCTGAAGGGCTACTCCCCCGCTTAAGCCTGACTAGGAGAGGAACAAGACAAGAAAAATACTATGCCAGTTTGCCATTTACTCTTGTAAATTTTCTTGTCTCACCTAGAAATGCTTCGCATACAAAGTGCTGATGAGTGAACAATTTTACTGGGAAATTCATTATGCATTATTTTTCTTGCCGTGATGTGTCAACCCCAGTGAAATGTCAGAGGATATTGAGCCAGTTGGAAATGTCAGACTGGGATGATTTGAGAAAGGGAATTAGGCAAGAAAAGGTAGCACAATATGTGTTAGTGTTTCTTAGTTTGGCGAAGATTAATTTACATCATTATGTTGTACTAGAGATTGCGGGTTTGGTTTTAGCTCTTTCACTATTTGCTCTGTGTCTAGTTTTATACAGCGACATTGACTGACTTTATAAACTACTGCATTTACCCATCTCTCACTACCGGGTTGCCATGTTGGGCCCAATTTTTCAAGAATATAGATATAGTTGTTCAGTGTGTATCTGGCAACCACACAAGTCGTTTTAAAATTCAGCGAAATAGCAAAGTAAAGGACTATACTGAACAAAAATATAAATGCAACATGCAACAATTTTAACGATCTTACTGAGTTACAGTTCATATAAGGAAATCAGTCAATTGAAATAAATTCATTAGGCCCTAATCTACGGATTTCACATGACTGGTCAGGGGCGCAGCCATGGGCCCACCCGCTTGGGAGCCAGGCTCAGCTCTGGGGAACATTCCTGAAGTCAGCATGCCAATTGCACGCTCCCTCAAAACTTGAGACTTCTGTGGCATTGTGTTGTGTGACAAACCTGCACATTTTAAAGCYACCTTTTATTGTGCACAGCACAATGTGCACCTTTCAATGTGCACCTGAAATGAGCTGTTTAAAGAGCTTCTTGATATGCCACACCTGTCAGGTGGATGGACTATTTTAGCAAAGTAAAAATGCTCACTAAAAGAGATGTAAACAAATTTGTACAGTCAGGGAGAGGTTGAAAATGTCAGTGAAGACACTTGCCAGTTGGTCTTTGCATGCTTTGAGTACACATCCTGTTAACCCATCTGGCCTCGCGACTTTGTGAATGTTGACCTGTTTAAAGGTATTACTCACATCAGCTACGGAGAGCGTAATCACACAGTCGTCCAGAACAGCTGGTGCTCTCATGCATAGTTCAGGGTTGCTTGCCTTGAACCGAGCATAAAAGGCATTTAGCTCGTCTGGTAGGCTCGCGTCACTGGGCAGCTCACGGCTGGGTTTCCCTTTGTAGTCTGTAATAGTTTGCAATCCCTGCCACATATGATGCGCGTCAGAGCCGGTGTAGTAGGATTCAATCTTAGTCCTGTATTGACGCTTTGCCTGTTTGATGGTTGGTTTCTGAGGGCATAGCGGGATTTCTTCCGGATTAGTGTCCCGCTCCTTGAAACCCGGCAGCTCTAGCCTTTAGCTCGGTGCAGATGCTGCCAGGAATCCATGGCTTCTGGTTGMATATGTACGTACCGTCACTGTGGGGACAATGTCGTCGATGCACTTATTGATGAAGCCAGTGACTGAGGTGTTATACTCCTCAATGCCATTGGATGAATCCCGGAACATATTCCAGTCTGTGKTAGCAAAACAGTCCTGTAGCGTAGCATCCGCATCAACTGACCACTTCCGTATTGAGCGAGTCACTGGTATTTCCTGCTTTAGTTTTTGCGTGTAAGCAGGAATCAGGAGAATATAATTATAGTCAGATTTGCCAAATGGAGGGTGAGGGAGAGATTTGTATGCATCTCTGTGATGTGGAGTAAAGGTGGTGRAGAGTTTTTCTTTCTTKGGTTGCACATGTGACATGCTGYTAGAAATGAGGTAAAACGGATTGAAGTTTGCCTGCATTAAAGTCCCCGGCCACTCAGAGCGCTGCTTCTGGATGCTTATGGCCATATACAGCTCGTTGAGTGTGATCTTAATGCCAGCATCGGTTTGTGGTGGGAAATAAATGGCTACGAATAATATAGCTGGYAACTCTTTTTTAGACAGTGTGGTCTACAGCTTATCATGAGGTAGTCTACCTCAGGTGAGCAATACCTCGAGACTTTAATATTAGACATTGCGCACCAGCAGTTATTGACAAATAGACACTCACCCCCGCCCCTTGTCTTAGCAGACGTAGCTGCTCTGTCCTGCCGATGCACGGAGATGCCAGCCAACTCTATATTATCCGTGTCGTCGTTTAGGCAAGTCTCCGTGAAACATAAGATATTACAGTTTTTAATGTCCCTTTGGCAGGATAATCTTAATCGTAGATCTTCCTGTTTGTTTTCCAATGATTGCACATTGGCCAATAATACGAAGGATAGCGGTGGTTTACCTGCTCGTCTGTGAATTCTTTCAAGTCACCCAGCCCTCCTCTCCCTTTTTCTCCGCCTTTTTTTCACGCAGATGACAGGGCTTTGGGCCTTGTCTCGACAAACACTATATCCTTCACGTCGGACTCATTAAAGAAACAATCTTTGTCCAGTTCGAGCTGAGTAATCGCTGTTCTGATGTCCAGAAGCTCTTTTTGGTCACAAGAGACGGTAGCAGCAACAAAATGAGTTCAAACAATGCGAACAAACTAATAAAATAGCACAGTTGGTTAGGAGCCCGTAAATGGCAGCCATCTCCTCTGGTGCCGTTAAGTAGTCTATGATGAGGTTTAAATCTCCCAGATGGAGAGTTCTACTGATGAGTACAAGTGTCTTGCCATTCACAGAGATATCATCAATGTCAACTCTAATTGAAACTAAATTAGACTCCATTTACTTTTATGGCTCCCATAAGGATAATAAGTTGATCCGTTTTCAGAACCTTATGCTAATAAATAATTAGGACCATAGAAAGGCCTTACATGTTCTGTTTAGARCTACCGGCATAATGATGGTCACTTGGTTGAGTTATTATTAACATCCTATTGGGGGGATGGTGGGCAAACATAGACAGAGAAAGCTGGGGGCTACTGCTGTATCTCAACTGGGAATTGTTTTGCTCGAGATAAAAATGAAGAAAGAATTGCCTACCTGCAATCAACCCATGGTAACTATTGTATAGGACTGTATAGAATAGTGTCGAGTAAACATGGTTAAAAGTTTTATCCACTTTGCTGTCGCATAAAGGCAGAGATTTGTTATAAGGCTTTTAGCAAAATGTGCTTGAAAGCATGTAATGTCTATTGGCCAAGTCAACACAACCTGTGGAATGTATGGTTCTTTGAATGTCCTTGCCAAAGAAAATGCAAGCAGGGAAAAGTAAATGATAATGTGTAGAAAATAAAAAGAGTGGACATTCCACTCAGGACTCAGTTGGTCCTGTCACTCACCGAAAGCTGTGTAGAYCTCGTCCTTTGTCAGGTGCTCGTCGTCATTGATGTCGTTGTATTTGAGAAGGTCAAACAGGGTGCACTCAGAGACATCCTTGGACAGACCTTCCTGCTTGATGACCTGCAACAGAAAAATGCATTTAGACCTTGCCTTTTAAGTGGGCCAGTATATAACTTACAGATAAAGCTAAGTCTAGGCCTTGATTTTTCTGGGTCTGGGGTTTCTTTTTTCTTGTACTTTTTCCCCCCGCCGTCTCCTTTTTTTGGGGGTTGCCGAAACCGGGAAKCACTCAAGGATCTGGGATTTCTAACGTTACAGCATAGAGCATGCAATGCAACCCAATCAGTTCTCTGTCTAAATATAGCACGTCAAAGAAGACATTGATTCCTCAGTAATAAGATGATTGAAATAGAYAAATACCACAACCTCTCCAGTATTGTTTTCCAATGTCAGTCATCGTAAGACCTGAATGCATTTCTTTGTATGACACTGTAGGTTAATGTGCATTCAATTACACTGGAGAAGACCCACTGAGGTGTAAATTGTGTGTGCAATACATGGTTTAGTGGAGAACAGGTGCCATCCTAAAAAACAMCCCAGATTTGATCATCTCTGCAGACATAACAATGACGACAAACTTCGAAAATGATGTTTCTAACCTAAACTCAATTTCACATTAAAAGCTTAACTCTCAAGCRCAATTTCATTCTTTGTCCAATCCCTTAAAAAATAAAATGCATTCAGGTGAGAAGTTGTGGGTTGGGGGAATTGCTTATTCATATTCATTTTGGGGTGGGTAAACATAGCTGTACCTGATCCCAACCTTTTCTTACTAAAGCAAACTTACCAGAAGTCCACRYGCATGCTCTGATAATAAAACGATATGCATCACAAGTGAATTCAGCTCTGGACAGTTACCTCAGAGTGGTAAGGTGATGAGTTCCTGACATKTATTGCCACTTGCAGTGGAAGTTCAAATCCCCCATGGGACGCAAAATACATCTTTGAAATGTGAACTCACATTTATTGTGTTGGGAAGAAAAGTGCAGTCATCACCTTGAAAATGAAGATTAGGGGCTCAATTCAGTCCAACCCGCATTGCAGTATTTACGCAGTAGCTATATTCCCATTGTCAAAGTAACTCACAGATTGGTCTTGGGTACTGTATAAACACCTAGAACTACTATCAGAGTGATCCCTCTCACAGCAGGTATGCTTTCACTTTCAGAATTAGAAGTGTGTGGGCATGGGATGAATATTGTAAATATATAATTAATTTTTCATATCTGCGTGGGATTTAAACTCACAACCATTGAACTGTAAACCAACTGCCATAACAGACTAAGCCACCAATTAATGATAGCGTTGGGGGAATAAAATACTACAAGTTGACCTGACCACCATTGTCATTTATTTCTTGTCGTGATGGATGTAGCTACCGATATAAATGGGAATCCACATGTTCATTTTCTTCGTATTCGTAAAAGCACATATYTTTGTATGAAACGGTAAGCAAAAACATTGAATTTGGAATGTTGTGTAARGTCAGTAGTCCAGTCAAGGAAGCATCATGCAAAATATAATGGCACATTCCACTTACCAAGACCATTGCCAAATAAGGTGCGCTGTCACCRGCTTTTATAGTTAGCCTTGAGGTGGTACCACCCAGCACATCTAGAAGAGAGTGTATTTCATACTGAACCCCTCCCTTGAGATGACGTGAAATTATTATGTTTTAGTCATTATATCTGTTTGGGCTTCTTGCGGTCCATTTGCATTCTACAAATMATTTCTAATTCTAATGACAAATGATTTGTTATTATGTTCAAGGCCCCCTGACCATCCGTTCAAGAAAAGATCGGCCTGCGGATAAATCGAGATGATCCCTGACGTAGAGGCGCCTTCTCAAGATGTCACGCCTGCTACCGCTCCCCCTCCATGGCGCTCGAGGGCGCCAGGCTACCCGTCTTTACACGCACCTGTCACCATTACTACAGCGCTCATTAGACTCACCTGGTCTCCTTCACGTGGGTTGATTGCCCCTGTATATCTGTCTGTTCCTCGGTGGTGTTCCCTGTGTCCGCATTAATTGTTGATACGTGTTCCTGTTCCATGTCCGTCAGTTATTAAACCTTCACTCCCTGTACCTGCTTCTCATCTCCTGCGTCGATCCTTTCACAAGAGGCCTCTACATGATTTCAATGGTACAGTCGAACCGCTAGGGCCAATAAGAGCTAGATTTACTACTAAAAGACCACAATATATCACTTTTGCAACAAACTATCACAATGAAGACCAGCATTGACGTGTTTCACTATAACTAAGCCTAAAACATCTGGTTTTCGATTAACATTTTTTTTTTTCAGTAAAGTTACTCTTTAAGTCTTACCTTGTCCTAGATTGTSTATAGATCTCTTATTTCTGGAAGTAAATAGTATTATCCCGAGGAAACCCCTTTTCATGCTGCAAAGACTCTCTTGTTATGTTTTATATATGGTTTGAAATATGACACGTCGGATCTACAGTATCTCACCTTCAGGCTGACTTTCACTCATCCATCATTCTAGATCAGCTGTCATGAAGCTTGACAAAATATGACAGTGTTGGGGAGTAGTGAACGACTGTATTTTGCAGTAGCTTGGTGGAAGTTGAACACAATTCAAATCTTGGTAGTGTTATCTGTWGTTAATTACTTTTTGCCATGTAACGGTATAACTAACTACTGAAACTACACTACTTTTTGGGGCAAAAAGAGAAGAAAATAATGGAGAAATAGGCAATCATTTATTTAATTTTTCAGCTTCAGACCTGCCTAATTCTCACTTGAAACCGTTTTTGCAATTTGTAGTCTATGACATTTCAGATTTAGATATGATCATTTTTCCCGAGGTAGCTTGAAAACTATATCATTTTTAAGAATATTTTTATTAAGGGTAGCTTTTGTTTAGCTTAACTTCTTCTAGTGTGAAGTAATTGGTAGTTTGGTCAACTATGATTTCAGAGTAGCTTCCCCAGCACTGCTGCCTAATGTATCATCATCAAGTATGTCTTGTTCTTTGCAACTTTGGCCATGCTTTCTGAACTCTTACTGAACTAAAAGTGTAAACTATAAAGAATTATCAAAATGTTTGTGATGATTCAACCTCGTATGTTGAATTCAAAAACGTTCTTAAAGCCATCTGTGTATGATAATGTACTAGAKATGTATTTCCATTGACCTCTATCACTTCACAGTACTTTACAACACTTGCTATAAGCATTCATAAAAGTGTATCCATCCTTTAAGACAATTTATAAGAATTGGCAATTGAATGCATTCATAATACATTAGACACAGTTGGTTCAGAGAAAATGTTATAAAAGAACATGGTATTCCAAAGTATTCCCTGTTTTTCTGAACCACCCCATGGCGGATGGTTTGATTCGGGGAGATGGTAATATTAGAGGGGGCTGTGAATCCACACAGTCTTTGATGATTCTCACACCATCTCTTAAATGTTTCATGTCCCGGCTAGAAATCAAACCATCTTTCCCTTGCTCTGTAGTTGATGTTCAGGTTTGATGTACTGGAGGAATCGACACTATCTAATTGCGTCAACATAAAGAAGGGGGTCAAGTGTCTGAAGATAGAGTGTACCCACCTGCCCCTTCTTCCACTCAGATCTGAAGACACACACACATACGCATGCACACACACATTGAACACACACACTATCCCAAGCCTTAACCTTTGAACTGAATTAACTAAATTATTCACATTGTGTTTGGAATGCCGCCAGAGTCCGTGTCAAATTAACACCCCATTTACAGAAGCCTCTTTTACAATTAACAATTATTTTATGTATTTTACTTAACCTTTATTTAACTAGGCAAGTCAGTTAAGAGCAAATTCTTATTTACAATGAACAATTACACAAATAGCAGACTCGTAAATGAGGCCTGAAATGATCGGTCACATCAAATTTGTATAATTTAACCTGGCAAAGCATGAAGAGCGAAGAAATTAGGATTTCACTGATTGAATTCTCAGCCATGAGTGACTTCTGAGATGTGGCATAGTTTTGAGGACCTCTGAGATGTGGCATAGTTTGAGGACTTCTTGAAATGTGGCATAGTTTGAGGTCAATTGTGTCAACGTCTGATATTCAGAATTAATGATTGCAGTGCTTTTGTAGACAAGACAAAAACGTTAAGCTTAGAATAGCTACTACATACAGTATTCTGCATTTAATACCAGTTTGTACTGTATATGTACTGTGTCACCATTGCCATATGTTTCAAGGTTTAAGAGAGACCGTAGCATTTTCTGTGAGGAATGACTTAAAACCAACATGTCGTTACTCAATCTGTGCAGTGGAAGTTTGTGGACAGACGTTGACATTAAAACACCTGGATAGATGATGGCTCATAGCTTTGTGTCTAGCCCTTAGTGTCATCCGTAATGTAATACTTTTGGTACCTATGGTAACTACCTGAAGCAACTTACCAATGTATCAACAGGAAATATTTGCATAGTCAAATAAAGCCCAACACAACATCACAATTTCTCTTTCGTTATGTATTTCACCCACTGTTCATCGATTTATGCTCTCATCCCCGAGCTGAAAGCATTGCTGTTATGTAAAAACAAATATATATATATATATATATAGATAGTTAAATATCAGTTGTTGGCTGTAATCAAATGGGGCACTTTGGATTCAAAAGAGTGAATGCATAAGAATATGAATCAAGCTTGTTTTCTATCTCACATCAGTCTAATAGAGACAGGAGTAATCAGAGTGCCACTGGATATATTAATATGAAACTGAGAGCAGTTGAAAGGTTATTTAAACCAGCAGTGGCTGCTTACTTATTCAATTATTTAAATGCATGGCATATAAACCAGTCCTCGGGTATTGCGAAACATAAATTCATTATGCATAAAATGTCTTCCTTTGTCATGAAAGTCACATAATACTCCATATTCAACCACACTTTCTGGCCGTAACAGTCAAAGCCGACATTCTACCACGAGCGGAACGTTCCTTTGACCTGGATTATTACATTTCTAAGTCGCCTCGCTTTCCGAAGCAAAGACCAACTGAAAAGGGAATAATATTGAAAATAATACATCAAGATGGCTCCTATAATAAATTCCTAAGGAGGCTATAGTAAACACAATGTTAAGGTTCTGTTTGTTGACCCTTTCTTCATTTCAGGGAAGGGTGTGCTGGTATGGCTACTGACATGTGGGAGAGACATTTACTGTGGCTTTATTGTCCACCCTCATGTCCTCACCTGTGATAGTTCACTACTCCTTGGTGTGTAGTGAACACAATGTTTCGTTGGTTTTCCCGTTTTCTTTCAAACACTTAGTGACACCCAAGTCCCGGCCTCCTCACCTGTGATAGTTCGCTGCTGTCTACTCTCCCGCTACCATCGGCGTCGAAGCGCTTAAACAGAAGGTCGACCAGCTTCTTTCTGGCGGCCATGTTGTCTTTGTGGCTCCCACGGTTGCCAGTTTCCGTGTATCTCTGGTCATGCAGGTTCAGAATTTTGGTCTTCAACCTCCGGTAGTCACCCAGTCTGCASTTGTCATCTGAGGAACAACAACAAGAGAGAAGAAGTTAMAATCTAAAATGGCTTAGTCATGTCAAGTGAGGCCCGTATAAAGTCAATGTGCARACCCAGAGGCGTCATACCCATAGGGGGTACAAGGACACTAACATCTCAGATTTCTCCTGTTTTAATTTTATTTTCAGATGTTCAATTATTTAATAAACAATTTTTAAGCCCACATTTGATCAAAATGATTTATAAAAAGTGCTATTTTGCGGAGGGGACACACTAACTGAACCATATTTTACCTATCAACTAACCACATCATACGTTTTAGCAATCTRAGTCGATGACACAGTCGATGACGTGGCACACAGCCATTGGTTGATGCATGCAACGTCTAAGCAGTGGAACATGACTAGTATTGTTAGTGGAGGAGGAGAGAGTGTCAAGTGACACACCCAGCATCTGATTTAATTTTAGCTGCTGGTGAAGGGCAGGACCCGCAGGAGGTATGTTTGTAAATTCATTTGATCAAGCTATGTTGCCTATTGATTCTTTCTTGGTGGCCCAGCGTCGTCTGGGTTTGGCCGGGGTAGGCCGTCATTGTAAAAATTTGTTCTTAATTGACTTGCCTAGTCAAATAAAGATTACATATTTCCATTGGGCCCAAAATAATCTGAAACACAACCAAAACAAACAGAAAATGCATCCCCAAAATGTGTAGAGTCAAATAAAGATTACATATTTCCATTGGGCCCAAAATAATCTGAAACACAACCAAAACAAACAGAAAATGCATCCCCAAAATGTGTAGACACTAGCTTGATGTAGTCATTGTGTGTATGGGACTAAATACTTAACTTTTTACTACTTTAATACACATAAGTGAATTTGTCCCAATACTTTTGGTCCCCTAAAATGGCGGGAGTGGGGGGGGGGGGGGGTCAATGTACAAAAAGTGCTGTAATTTCTAAACGGTTCACCCGATATGGATGAAAATACAGTCTGCACTTTAACCGCATAGTCATTGAATTATTTAAAATCCAAAGTGCTGGAGTACAGAGCCAAAACCACCAAACATTTGTGCCCCTTCTAAAATAATGGGTACATGACGCCCCTGTGCACACCTGTCTGCAGCACACTTTCATAACTTGTAGTGCTGTGTGGGTTGGCAATGATGGAAGGTGTGAGCGAATTCATTATCAAACACCAACAGTAAGAGAAAATATGATGATTTGTATTTGCAATCCACCATCAAAGCAGACATCAAAAGAGTCAACTACATGAAATATTCAGCATAGAAGAGTTACGAGCAAAAATAATGACTGGAACTTGTCATTCCAATGCATGACATATTGTAAAACTTATTTTTTCTAATATCTACAGAAGTGTTAGTGACAGTTCTGTAGTGACAGTTCTGTTGGCTGTTGTGAATTACACCTGAGTAGACTTTGCTTTCTCCAGACAAAAATAAAATACTAAAGCAGGAAAGAAAGTTTGAGGGAATTTTTTGAGTTGCTTTAGACAGTTGTTCTCGACAGTGGCATAACACAATTAGTGACAGACAGTCGTCTCAAGACAAAGCCTCTCCAGGACTGTGGCATCACCTTTTACAGGGTGTGACCGTGCACCATTTTGCCGCCAAGCGCTGCACATCATGAAATGGCCTCTGTTTTGACAAGCCTTGGTGACAGAAAAGCTGCCTCAGAAATGGCTGAATGAATAAAAGATAAATGGCTGCTAGCCCTAGCCCAGGGGATATGAAGGTCAGTGTTATCAAAAGCCCTGGACACACAGGGACAGACAGACAGACACACACACACATAAATACACATGCACACGCACACACTGCAGGCACGTACTCACACACTCTTACGGACAGACACATGCACACTCTCTCTCTTTCTATAAAATACGCACACATACAGGTACATGTACAATTAGTAAGCATTCATTCAACAGCCTCGGCAGCAAATAATCTATTTTCTAAAACAAACTAAAAAAGATATACTTAAGCTGTCAAGTAGGGAGCTTTGAAAAGAACGGCAGCCACTCATAGTGTCTGTTTGACTAGTATAGTGTCTAGTGCTTCAGCTATGTTGTGAGAAGAGTGCCGTTGTTTACCCCTACCTAAACTCTTTGTGAAACACTCAAATGGCTTGATGAGTGCATCTCTTCAATACAGTGTGTTATGAATGGCTGGGAATCCGTCTTGAATGGAAACACCCCTACATTCAACCAACTTGAACAACACCTGCCACAATCAAATTGTTCATGTTAGCTACAAAAACAAGCAAACTTTACGAGGGAAACACTGGCTAAAGTAAGTTCGTTTCAATTTCAACCAAGGCTTTCTGAAACATCTCTTCAGCAATGCATTCGGAAATGCAAAAAGACTCCTGGAGAGACTTAACTAGGTTGTAATAGACCCATCAGCGAGACGCTTTCCCCCTGGCGTGCCTCTGTATAATGCAAACTCCGGCAACATTGTTCATGTCGGAAACGTATGACCACTCCTCGAGGCCCGAGAGACTCCATGTAAAGCAGTCGCCATGGCTGACTGGCCCTTCTGATGAGGATTTTTTTCACCGCCGCCACGGACTCCCATTCKGATATTGTTTTAAAAAGAATATTCTGGTCACGTCAGGCGGGTGTGACGCTAAGTGGCTCGCTAAGCACGAAAGACCCGTTGCGTGTTATTAATTGTAATGGACTGGTGAAATAATTTGCAGGTCAGCTCCCCATTCGAGGATGAGAATATATGGGCGAGCAGACGCACGCATATTGGCCAGAAGGGGTTGAAGGATACGATTTGGATCCATCACGAGAGCCCCACGCCACAGAGGTATTACTGTTGACAGCAGAGTGGAATATAGCAATCAAACAGAGTAATTGTTCACAACACTCGTYGTCCTAATGCTGAGTCATGGAATCATGCCTTGTGCAATGGCTGTGCTGCATGGCGAATCTGAAGGAATTTWTTTTTCTTTATTCTGTCAAGTCATCCTTGTTTTTCTTTCCCGCAATGATAGATAAAAAGAGGGTCCCAGTGAAAACGATAAGATGAAGAGACGCAATGTAATTTTATCTGCGAGCGGTTAAGATCAATCAATTCAAATTAAAATCCTTTTTAAACTAATGCTGTACAGCTCTCTGGAGAATATATGATAGATGATCATTTGACGGTCCATTCACGGCTTTAGTCTCTTGCTTCCTCATATTTGATCTGAAACTAATACGTTTATTGATGTTATTCCAATTGACATGTTTGAGTTGTCAATACATCAATTATACTGAACAAAAATATAAATGCAATATGCAACAATTTCAAATATTCATAGATGGAAATCAGTCAATTGAAATAAAGTCATTGGGCCCTAATCTATGGATTTCACATGAATGGGCAGGGGCATAGCCATGGTTGGGCCTGGGAGGGCATAGGTCCACCCACTGGGGAGCCAGGCCCAGCCAATTAGAATTCGTTTTTCCACACAAAGGTCTTTATTAGAGACAGAAATCTGCCTTAACCCCCCCCCCAGACAATCCCGCAGGTGAAGAAGCCGGAAGCCGTATCTTTGGTAATGTGTTGTGTGACAAAACTGCACATTTTAGAGTGGCCTTTTCTTGTCCCCAGCACAAGGTGCTCCTGTGTAATGATCATGCAGTTTTATCAGCTTTTTGATATGCCACACCTGTCAGTTGGATGGATTATCTTGGAAAAGGAGAAATGCTCACTAACAGGAATGAAAGTACATTTGTTCACAACAWTTTACAGAAATACGTTTTTTGTGCYTATGGAAAATGTCTGGGATCTTTTATTTCAGCTCATTAAAAATGGAACCAACACTTTACATATTGCGTTTATATTTTTGTTCAGCATAGTTTACATTTTGGCCAAAATCAAGTGGCAAAGCATTGCAATAATCTATCATTACTTTCCCACAACCTGACTTAACAATATTACATACAGTTACACATTATAATCGCATGTGATCAATAACAACYATCCATGGATTACAGTGTACACTGATTTTACATCCCTCTTTAGCATATTTCCACTACACATTTTGTACACAGAAAGAAACGTTTTCAAAGTCAATTTGTACAGCAAACAATTCAGTGCTCATTTAGGAACCCCCTCCCCCGGTCCATATAATCATATGCATTATGATAAAACATGTGAAACTGATTCTAGAGCAGCACRTCTACTCTAGGACATGTTATGAATATGGGCCCTGGTCCTCTAGGTCCATCGTGTATGTTGGTTTTCATCCTTGCCTTTAAGACACTGTATTATACACGGGTAACCAAATGTGTGAAACCTATGTCTAATTAGTAACATAAACAGATCAAGCTAGAGGGACATAAAAGTCAGCAGTACTATGGCCCTTGAGGATTGAGCCTTTGTAGCCTTGAATCCAAACTGACATGATCCCTTTTACCAWTGTTTTGGAGAATATCACTTTAAATTATAGCCAAGGGGGTTCTGCACCCCTCTTATAGATCTATCAGCCATTATTCCAAAGCGTAAACATGACATTATGTATGTACYGGGAGGAGTTGCACTGAGACAGTTCATTAAGGTAGATTAAACATCCACTTCACCACAAACCACAGTTCACTGTTAAAGGGACGGTGAATGCCGCTGAACTCTGTCCCCTGCTCAAAAAGTATTGCTGTTTTATTTATGTAGAGAAAGAGGAAAGAGGCTGCTCAGTGGAATAGCTTGTGTCACATCCCCCCCGTCCCCGTTCCCCCCCATCCGCCAGGTACTGCCTCCGCCCCACCATACATCAAACCACCACAGCGTGACAACTCGGCTACCCAAATCAAAGGTCACTGATTGCTATCTTAAAGACCAACTAGAGGTGTCARTGGTGTAACACCTGACTGGATCCGAAATGGATCTCTGGGCAGTGGGCCGCAAACTCCCCACAGCTGCTCTGCCGAGCCGGGGGACTGCATTACTGCAGCCGTAGCCAGCCCACTACCGATTTTCTGTTTTTCTGAGATGCAGTCAATGCATTGAATTAGACTCTGTATATTCCTATAGACATTCTACACCGAATTGGACATAGAACATTCTCATTCTAGCAACCGAGCTAGCTTTCAGAGTCCAGATCAAATTAAACGATCCGTTGCAACCTGTTATTTTGCCAGCTATAACAGAGGTGTAGTTGATACCTCACTCAGCTCCAGGTGAAAAATATTCTTATTCTGTCTGTAGCTCTTCTCTTCGCTCAGTCTCTGTCTGTCTCTGTCTCTTTACCGCCTTACTGCTACCTCCCAGTGTGTATTGGCACCCCCAGTTGCACCTCTAATTTGCTTTTCTCACTCCTGTGAGCTGGGTCCACTGTTCCTCTCCATTCCTTTATCTTCACACACACACACCAACACACACACACACACACACAACACACACCACACACACCACACACACACACACACACACACACCACACAACACACACACCACACACACACACACACACACACACACACACACACACACGACACACACATACGACGCACGATCATGCACACACACACACCCCAACCTTTGAGGAGATCATTATTTGCCAGGCGTCTTGAATCTACTCATTCTCTAAGAACTAGCTTTAGAGAGCCAGTACCATAGAGATCCTATTAAATTGCTGTTAGTACTCTAATTCCTAATTCTATGGCCAATACACTCCCTCCCTGATTAGCTCAACTCAGCTCTTATGCATTTTAGTGTACCTCACCTTTTCTTCACAAAGTGAAAACTGTTCCAATTATGTATCCGCTACGGGATTCACATTCCAATGGATCTCTTTGAAAACATTATGTTTGCATCTGTGCTATTGAAATACATTCACATTCCATCGTTATTCCACGATTTAGAAGACCAAACCCATTTTTATCATAAGAGGATATCTTTTTTTATTGCTATTGCTATTACAGCAGATTACATGACTGGCATTCATATTCCATTCACCAAGCTTAATGTAACATGGATKGGTTTAGGCTACTACATGATACTCAAATTTMACCTCTACCCATCATGAGGTTGCTACAACCTAGCCTATGAATGAAAGTTTACAACGTAAACTGATCTARGCACAAGTCGAGAGAATTATGAGTAATCAAGGTGACAGACAGGTCACATTCAATACTGTGTTGCACACTCTTGCCTGCATTCAGCTGATCTACGGTATAATCATTAGTCCAACAGTTACAAACGAGAGTTTCTATTGGACAAATTAAGGTATGTCTATCCCTGTTTCGTTGCGATTGCTTCTGTTTAAGATATATATATATATATATATTTTAATCGGAACAATGAATACACACACCCCTGATCACACGCAAACARAGTTCACATTCATAGCAGCCACATACAAACAGCTCATTGCATATATAATTCCTTCTTGCATCTATCTTATMGACTTCAGTGCACAACACATCAGCTGTCTGTGACCAGGCGGGYAAAAAAATCCAAGCAAAACCTTCATATCATGACCGCTACCTGCTACACACAGTCTACATCGTTGTCACCATATTAGCTAACGTCAAGTCAACATTGCTACTAGAGCTAACTCGTTAGTAAACCCAATACAATCATGTAGTACAGTGTACCGTCAGCAGCAAGCAGTTTAGCAGTTACACCGGTGGGCCTCAGTGGCAATAAATTAATAAAACCAAAAGCTTACCTTGACTTCCAGTGTTGGATAACCATAGTCAGCTAGCTAACATAGCGTCCTTCTCTGTTTGAGCTGGGTGTTTGAGAAGACCAAATTAGCTAGCTGCGTTCCATGGTAGCTAAGTGAAAGAGAAAGTGAAAAAAATATATACTACGAAATATAGCTAGCTCTGTCTTTCTCTCTCTCTCGCTTCTCCTTAATTTTGGAAGAAATTAATTTGTTCAAAACTGTTCAACTGTTGTCTTTCTCTCTCTTTGAGGCAACTACTCACCACATTTTATGCAGTGTTAGCCAGCTGTAGCTTAAGCTTTCAGTAATAGATTCATCCTCTGATCCTATGATTGGGTGGACAACATGTCAGTTCATGCTGCAAGAGCGTTGATAGATTGGAGGGCATAAGTCTTTGGAAAGTGGTGAGAACCATGAGCCTCCTAGGTGTTGTATCAATGTACCCAGACAAGGACAGAAGCTAGCTGTCCTGCGGCTACACCACGGTGCAACCCTGCAGAGTGCTTCTGAYGCTACTGTAGACCATTGCAAAACAGTGTTTTAATCCATTCTTTGGTGACATGTGAATGTATTTAGTATTAGTGGTGTAAAGTACTTAGGTAAATATACTTGAAAGTACTACTTAAGTAGTTTTTTGGGGTATGTGTACTTTACTTTAGTATTTATATTTTTGACAACTTTTGTTTTACTTCACTACATTCCAAAATAAATAATGTACTTTTTACTCCATACATTTTCCCTGACACCGAAAAGTGCTCGTTACATTTTTTAATGCTTAGCAGGACAGGAATTGGTCCAATTCACGCAATTATCAAGAGAACATCCATGGTCAGTAATGGGTTCTGAATACTTTCCGAACGCACTGTACGTAAATAACAAAAACAAGAAAATTACGTTGTTTGGTTTGCTTAATATAATGAATTTGAATGAATTTATACTTTTACTTTTGTACTTAAGTATATTCAAATCAAAAATCGAATCAAATTTTATTTGTCACATGCGCCGAATTCAATTCAACCTTACAGTGAAATGCTTACTTACAAGCCCTTAACCAGCAATGCAGTTTTAAGAAAATACCAAGAAAAGTAAGGGATAAGAATGACAAATAATTAAAGAGCAGCAGTAAATAACAATAGCTGGGCTATTTACAGTGGGTATCGGCACAGAGTCAATTTGCGGGGCACCGGTGTCGAGGTAATTGAGGTAATATGCAATGCAAAAAGTCTGGGTAGCCATTTGATTAGATGTTCAGGAGTCTTATGGCTTGAGGGTAGAAGCTGTTTCGAAACCTCTTGGACCTAGACTTGGTGCTCCGGTACCGCTTGCCGTGCAGAGAGAACAGTATGACTAGGGTGGCTGGAGTCTTTGATAATTTTTAGGGCCTTCTTCTGACACCGCCTGATATACAGGTGCTGGATGGCAGGAAGCTTGGCCCCATGATGGACTGGGCCGTACACACTACTCTCTGTAGTGCCTTGCGGTCGGAGGCCGAGCAGTTGCCATACCAGGCAGTGATGCAACCCATCACGATGCTCTCGATGGTGCAGCTGTAAAACCTTTTGAGGATCTGAGGACCCATTCCAAATCTTTTCAGTCTCCTGAGGGGGAATAGGTAGTGTAATGCCCTCTTCACGACTGTCTTGGTGTGCTTGGACCATGTTAGTTTGTTGGTGATGTGGACGCCAAGGTACTTCAASCTCTCAACCTGCTCCACTACAGCCCCGTCYATGAGAATGGGGGCATGCTCGGTCCTCCTTTTCCTGTAGTCCACAATCATGTCCTTTGTCTTGACCACGTTGAGGGAGAGGATGTTGTCCTRGCACCACATGGCCAGGTCTCTGACCTCCCTATAGGCTGTCTCATCATTGTCGGTGATCAGGCTAACCACTTGTGTTATCGGCAAACTTAATGATAGTGTTGGAGTTGTGCCTGGCTGTGCAGTCATGAGTGAACAGGGAGTACAGGAGGGGACTGAGCACGCACCCCTGAAGGGCGTGGCGGATTGTTACCTACCCTTACCACCTGGGGGGGCCTGTAAGGAAGTCCAGGATCCAGTTGCAGAGGGAGGTGTTTAGTCCCAGGGTCCTTAGCTAGTGATGAGCTTTGAGGGCACTGAGCAGTAGTCAATGAACAACAATCTCACATAGGTGTTCCTTTTGTCCAGGTGTGAAAGGSCAGTGTGGAGTGCAATAGAGATTGCATCATCTGTGGATCTGTTGGGGCYGTATGCAAATTGGAGTGGGTCTAGGGTTTCTGGGATATTGAGGTTGATGTGAGCCATGACCAGCCTTTCAAAGCATTTCATGGCTACAGACATGAGTGCTACGGGTCYGTAGTCATTTAGGCAGGTTACTTTGGGCACAGGGACTATGGTGGTCTGCTTGAAACATGTTGGTATTACAGACTCAGACAGGGAGAGGTTGAAAATGTCAGTGAAGACACTTGCCAGTTGGTCAGCGCATTCTCGGAGTACACGTCCTGGTAATCCGTCTAGCCCTGCGGCCTTGTGAATGTTGACCTGTTTAAAGGTCTTACTCACATCGGCTGCGGAGAGCATGATCACACAATCGCCTGGAACAGCTGATTTTCTCATGCATGTTTCAGTGTTACTTGCCTCGAAGCGAGCATACAGTCGAAGTTATTTAGCTCATCTGGTAGGCTCGTGTCACTGGGCAGCTCTCAGCTGTGCTTCCCTTTGTAGTCTATAATAGTTTGCAAACCCTGCCACATCTAAACGAGCGTCGGAGCCGGTGTTGTATGATTCGATCTTAGTCCTGGATTGAAATCTAGCAGGATTTCTTGTAAGCTTCCGGGTTAGAGTCCCGCTCCTTGAAAGCGGCAGCTCTACCCTTTAGCTCAGTGCGAATGTTGTCTGTAATCCATGGCTTATGGTTGGGGTAAATACGTACAGTCACTGTGGGGATGACATCATCGATGCACTTATTGATGAATCCAGTGACTGATGTGGAGTACTCCTCAATGCCATCGGAAGAATCCTGGAACATATTCCAGTCTGTGCTAGCAAAACAGTCCTGTAGTTTAGCATCTGCTTCATCTGACCACTTTTTTAGACCGAGTCACTTGTGCCTTCTGCTTTCATTTTTGCTTGTAAGCAGGAATCAGGAGGACAGAATTATGGTCAGATTTGCCAAATGGATGGCTAGGGAGAGCTTTGTACGCGTCTCTGTGTGTGGAGTAAAAGTGGTCTAGAGTTTTTTTCTCTCTGGTTGCACATTTAACATGCTGATAGAAATGAGGTAAAACAGATTTAAGTTTCCCTGCATTAAAGTCCCCGGCCCCTAGGAGCGTTGCCTCTGGATGAGGGTTTTCCTGTTTTCTTATGGCGGTATACAGCTCATTGAGTGCGGTTTTAGTGCCAGCATTGATCTGTGGGGGTATATAGACAGCTACGAAAAATACAGATTAAAACTCTCTAGGTAGATAGTGTGGTCTACAGCTTATCACCTCAGGCGAGCAAAACCTCGAGACTTCCTTAGATATCGCGCACCAGCTGTTGTTTACAAATATTCATAGGCTCCCGCCCCGTGTCTTACCAGAGTTTGCTGTTCTATCCTGCCAATAGAGTGTATAACCCGCCAGCTGTATGTTATTAATGTCGTCATTCATTAATGTCGTCGTTCAGCCACGACTCGGTAAAACATAAGAGATTACAGTTTTTAATGTACGTGCTTTCAGTTTGCCCCATTTATTTTCCAGTGATTGAACGTTAGCTAACAGTACGGATGGCAAAGGCAGATTAGCCACTCATCACCTGATCCTCACAAGGCACAAAGTATTTGAGCAATTACATTTCATTTTATATTTAAGTATATTTTAAACCAAATACTTTTACTCAGGTAGTATTTTACTGGGTGACTTTCACTTTTACTTGAGTCATTTTCTATGAAGGTATCTTTACTTTTACTCAAGTACGACAATTGGGTACTTTTTACACCACTGTTTACTATAGTTTTATCTAAAAAGGAAAACTTTTTTTATTTGGTATTTGGTGTTTTATTAGGATCCCCATTAGCTGTTGCAAAAGCAGCAGCTACTCTTCCTGGGGTCCACACAAAACATGAAACATAACAGAATGACATAATACAGAACATCATTATACAAGAACAGCTCAAGGACAGAACTACATTCATTAATGTTTCACGATTTAAATTTTTTATAAATTCCCAGAGGATTAGGGTCRTCCCTTTCCTCCTCTGAGGAGCCTCCACTGCCCCATACTCCATTGACAGCATGTTTKAACATCTCTGCATCAATCCACTCTAATAATTATCAAACACACAAACAACAAGCCCAGCAAAGGAAGTAGGGATTCCTTCCTTTAGATCTGCCAGTCTTAACTAGTTCAGAACGTGCTGCCTCGTGGCTGCTGTATCTCTCTAGGCAGTGTGTGTTTGAGAGTGCCGAGAGTGTGGTGTTGTGTATGATTCCGTTTACAGGCACAGGCTGATCCCCCTGGTGTTCATTAGGTACAGCTAAACTCCTTTGGTGGCGAGGTTTGTTGACATGATGGAGGACAACCAACCTCAAGGCTCAGGAAGAAGATCTAGAGCTATAACACAGTTATCCAACAGATCAAATCAGCACCAGAGATCCATATCTATATACGGACTCCTGGAAAGATGGTAGGGGGTAGGGGAGATAACAAGACCACAACTCTGTGGATCAGCCAAGCCCCCCCTCAATAACAAAAAAACATCCTCACAAATGTATTCTACAGTGACTGGTGAAATTGAGTTATTTTAACTGTGCAACTGTCAGGGAACACTCAGACCACAGAAACTCTTGCACACACAGAGACATTCATGGGCACACATTTTCTGATAACCAGACATTTACCAGGGTTCTTACACACTGTACAATCTTTCTTTTTCAAACACAAATATGAACATAGCCTCTTCGTCCTCTGATGGCTCGCAGTACACATCGGACTACAGCTCCTGTGAAGAGATCTTCTATGAGACTACTGTCAATCCCCAATAGGGTCACAGACAGGGCACAGTACAGTACAGCACACCAACACCTTTTGAACCCAACCAGGGAACTACAGACATGATTCAAATAAAGATTATACAGCACTCTTSTGGCTCCGTATTGATCGAGATGAAGTCTATCAAGGGTCACAAATATCAGTTCCCAAGGGAATTGTGAGTTTATATAGAGAATTCAACGAGTATCAAACAGTGACTCAAAAGTGGTGTTAAATACAGTGAAGAGAAGATCAGTATGAATGAATATGTTTGAAACAGTTCCAATTCAACAATACTCAAAGTCCAAGTTCGTTGCGGTACAACCCTGTTCACRTTGGACATAACCCTCTTGGGGACTTTAAGAGTAAACACACGTAACACATTGGCTTGGGTCTTATGGGTCAGCCAATATTTATTCTGTGTCCAAAATGTGCATTGCTCTTACTGATGGTTTGTGTGAAATCTGACTGGCCTTGATATATGATGTAATCTGCGGTATTGGCAGTCCGCTCAGTCATTTTCGCACAGACAGTCTTGGCAGGGCTCTTATTCAAACTGATAGAGGACTCAGCGGGGGGGGGGGGGGTGGATCTTCGACCAAAGTCTCCACAGGAGAGGCCTTATGTACAGATCCAGGATCAGATGGTATTTGATCCTGATTCTTCTATCTTTATATTTATCTATATTTTTATTTATATCTATATACAGTGGGGAGAACAAGTATTTGATACACTGCCGATTTTGCAGGTTTTCCTACTTACAAAGCATGTAGAGGTCTGTAATTTGTATCATAGGTACACTTCACCTGTGAGAGACCGGAATCTAAAACAAAAACCAGAAAATCACATTGTATGATTTGTAAGTAATTAATTTGCATTTTATTGCATGACATAAGTATTTTGATACATAGAAAAAGCAGAACTTATTTTTGGTACAGAAACCTTTTGTTTGCAATTAACAGAGATCTACGTTTCCCTGTAGTTCTTGACCAGTTTGCACACACTGCAGCAGGGATTTTGGCCCACTCCTCCATACAGACCTTCTCCAGATCCTTCAGGTTTCGGGGCTGTCGCTGGGCAATACGACTTTCAGCTCCCTCCAAAGATTTTCTTATTGGGTTCAGGTCTGGAGACTGGCTAGGCACTCCAGGACTTGAGATGCTTCTTACGGAGCCACTTCTTAGTTGCCCTGGCTGTGTCTTTCAGGTCGTTGTCATGCTGGAAGACCCAGCCACGACCATCTTCAATGCTCTTACTGAGGGAAGGAGGTTGTTGGCCAAGATCTCGTGATACATGGCCATCCATCCTCCCCTCAATACGGTGCAGTCATCCTGTCCCCTTTGCAGAAAAGCATCCCCAAAAAATGATGTTTCCACCTCCATGCTTCACGGTTGGGATGGTGTTCTTGAGGTTGTACTCATCCTTCTTCTTCCTCCAAACATGGCGAGTGGAGTTTAGACCAAAAGCTCTATTTTTGTCTAATCAGACCACATGACTTCTCCCATTCCTCCTTGGATCATCCAGATGGTCATTGGCAAACTCAAGACGGGCCTGGACATGCGCTGGCTTGAGCAGGGGGACTTGCGTGCGCTGTAGGATTTTAATCCATGACGGCGTAGTGTGGTTACTAATGGTTTTTCTTTGAGACTGTGGTCCCAGCTTCTCTTCAGGTCATTGACCAGGTACTGCCGTGTAGTTCTGGGCTGATCCTCACCTTCCTCATGATTCATTGATGCCCACGAGGTGAGATCTTGCATGGAGCCCAGCCGAGGGTGATTGACCGTCATCTTGAACTTCTTCCATTTTCTAATAATTGCGCCAACAGTTGTTGCCTTCTCACCAAGCTGCTTTGCCTATTGTCCTGTAGCCCATCCCAGCCTTGTGCAGGTCTACAATTTTATCCCTGATGTCCTTACACAGCTCTCTGGTCTTGGCCATTTTGGAGAGGTTGGAGTCTGTTTGATTGAGTGTGTGGACAGGTGTTTCTTTATACAGGTAACGAGTTCAAACAGGTGCAGTTAATACAGGTAATGAGTGGAGAACAGGAGGGCTTTTCTAAAGAAAACTAACAGGTCTGTGAGAGCCGGAATTCTTACTGGTTGGTAGGTATCAAATACTTATGTCATGCAATAAAATGCAAATAATTACTTAAAAATCATACAATGTAATTTTCTGGATTTTTGTTTTAGACTCGTCTCTCACAGTTGAAGTGTACCTATGATAAAAATTACAGACTCTACATGCTTTGTAAGTAGGAAAACCTGCAAAATGCAGTGTATCAAATACTTTTCTCCCCCTGTAATATACTTTAATATACAGTTGAAGTTGGAAGTTTGCATAACACCTTAAGCCAAAATACATTCTAACTCAGTTTTTCACAATTCCTGACATTTAATCCTAGTAAAAAATCCCCTGTCTTAGGTCAGTTAGGATACAACCTTTATTTTAAGAATGTGAAATATCAGATAATAGGAAGAGTGATTTATTTCAGCTTTTATTTCTTTCATCACATCCCCAGTCGGGTCAGAAGTTTACTACACTCAATTAGTATGTGGTTAGCATTGCCTTTTAAATTGTCTTAACTTGGGTCCAAATGTTTCGGGTAACTTCCACAAGCTTCCCAGAATAAGTTGGGTGAATTTTGGCCCATTCCTCCTGCGAGCTGGTGTACTGAGTCGGTTGTAGGCCCCCTTTGCTCGCGCATGCATTTTCAGTTCTGCCACAAATTTTTCTTATGGGGTTTGAGGTCAGGGTTTGTGATGGCCCACTCCACAATACCTTGATTTGTTTGTCTTAAGTTTTTGCCAAAACTTTGGTTAAGTATTGCTTGGGGTCATTGTCATCTTGGAAAGACCCATTTGCGGACCAAGCTTTAACTTCGCTGATAATGTCTTGAGATGTTGGCTTCAAATATATCTACATAATTTTCCCTTCTTTATGTGCCATCTATTTTGTGAAGTGCACCAGTTCCCGTTCTGCCGCCAAAGAACCCCCACAACATTGATGCTGCCACCCTGTGCTTCACGGTGGGATGGTGTTCTTCGGCTTGCAAGACTCCCCCATTTTTCATCGCAAAATAAAGATGGTCAGTTATGGCCAAACAGTTTATATTTTTTGTTTTCATCAGACCAGAGGACATTTCTCGCAAAAGTATGAATTTTGTCCCCATGTGCAGTTGCAAACGCGTAGTCTGGCTTTTTTAATGGGCAGTTTTGGAGCAGTTGGCTTTCTTCTTGCTGAGCGGCTTTTCAGGTTATGTCGATATAAGGACTTTTGTTTTAACTGTGGATATTTAGATACTTTTGTACCTTGTTTCCTCCAGCATCTTCCACAAGGTCCTTGCTGTTGTCTGGGCTTTGATTTGCACTTCACACAAAGGTACGTTTATAATCTTTACGACACAGAAACGCGTCTCCTTCCTGAGCGGGTAATGAACGGGCTGCGTGGTCGCATGGTGTTTATACTTCCGTCTATTGTTTGTAGCAGATGAACGTGGTTCCTTCAGGTGTTTGGAATTGCTCCAAGGATGAACCCGAGGCTTGTGGAGGTTAGCCATGTTTTTCTGAGGTCTTGGCTAATTCCTTTTGATTTTCCAAATGCTGTCAAAGCAAAGAGGTACTGAAGTTTTGAAGGTAGGGCCTTGAATACATCCACAAGTACCCTTCATTGATTCAAATGAATGTCAATTCGCCTATCAGAAGCTTCTAAAGCCATCGAATAATTTTCTGAAATTTCCAAGCTGTTTTAAAGGCACAGTCAAATAGTGTATGTAAATTCTGACACACTGGAATTGTGAATACAGTGAATAATCTGTCTGTAACATTGTTGGAAAAATTACTTGTGTCATGCTCAAAGTAGATTGTCTAACCGACTTGCCACAACTAATGTTTGTTAACAGAAATTTGTAGAGTGGTTGAAAAAACTAGTTTTAATGTATGTAAACTTCCGACTTTCAGAACTGTATATGTGGTGTGTGTGTGTGTGTGTTGTGTGTGTGTGTGTGTGTGGTGTGTGTGTGTGTGTGTGGTGTGTATGTATATATATATTATATATTATTACTATCATATATATGTTATGTATACTTATATATACTGTAATGTATATATATCATTTTTGTTATTCATTTCATTTTGAGAATTTTTTTTCATATATTTTGTTTATTACGACACAAAATATCAAGTATATTAGCCTTTACATACAAAGAGAACTTAATGAATAAATAAATATGTTAGCAAGTAATACATGTTAACAGATATACAATTCGTTACAGATAACCAGAATAATTCTTATTCTGGTTTTACATATAAGCACTTTGCATTCACAGACAACTCACCAACATCAAAGGCATTAAACATTCATGAAACAACAACTGGTAAAACTGAGTGATGTTTACTAGGCATGAAAAACAGGAATGGGGAATTCAAGAAGATATATCATTTACGATTTGCATTCATTTAAGGGAATGAAGCACACAATCCCTTGCATAAATCTCAACAGCGAGGCTACATCACGATAAAGTATACACCCCTAATACTTATCACCTGTTTTTTTCGATGAATTCATATTCGGATATTATCTTAATCCTACCGGCCAGAGATTCTAGATCCACCACTGTTGAATTGGCAAACATTGTTACAGAGCACACCCATCCGCGGTTGGCTCACTCCGCCTTCAACATCACACACACCACCCTGGTAATTCACCATCGTCATATTCCCAACTTTTAAAGCAAGAGTGAATATTGACATTCCTTTGGACTCTATTCTTAGTTCTCCTCATCTCTGCAAATACACATTTATTTTGGTGGGCCAGGCAGCACTTCTCCAAAACACACAAAAAACATGAATTTGATTAAAAAACCAGAATGACATAAAATGCCATAAGATAGTACAAGGTACTGAGAAAGCCACACAATGTACATAATACAAGTTGGCTGACTGGAATATATAAAATAAATGGAAATAAGAAATCAGGCACAGTTATTAGGCTTTTTGTTGCTTTTTTGTATCCATTTCTGCCCAGACAACTCATAGTCACATGTACATCAACACACGATTTTTCTAGTCATAAATATAGTTTTTGACTAGGATTAGATTGGCCTCTTTGTTTTTAGTTCTCCTTACCGTAATTTACACACAAGGTAATCAGACTTTAATATAGAATAGACAAACAAGGCCAAGAATATGGGAAATAATAAACACTTGCCCATGTACTAAATTGCCGACCATGGTTTCAACAGATTCATGATCCTACAGTGTGCAGTGCCACACGTCATGACCATACACACAGATTTAACAGGTATACAGAAATATGTGGGCATGTCTGCTGTTTAGGACCTGACTACAATGGGAGGTTTAGCAAATCAGATGACATAGAAAACAGGTGATTTAGTTGAGATGAAAGGAAGAGGAAAACTGATGTTCTTTATTTCATGAATTCAAGAAATCCATAAAATGATTTCCTATTCACACCCTAAATTAAACACAGGGCAAAGAAAACATATGTGTCTTTGGCTTTTCGTGTCTTAATTTTGTAAAAATGAACCATCTACCCTTCTTAAGGCAATATGAAAGGTTGCTACATCCATTTTTTTTTCAACCGTATAAATTAATGATATGGCACCCGATTTATTTTCCAGAAATATAACTTATAAAGGCCTCATGAGCTTGTTTTTAACTGTCATAAGCCCATCAGAACCCCGTAATATAAAAAACACTATATGGCCTCAAACATGGTTAAAACTAGAAATGTGATATCAGGCTGGTCAGTATTCATCCATAGCTCTCGTCTATCAATTTGAGAGTGATTACATTCTCTAGCCTATCCCTCAGCTTTTTAGCGGAAACGGGTTTGGTGGGGGGGAGTGGGTATATTTTATTATTGTTTTCTGGCTGATTGCCGCTTAAGGAACCAATTAATTATCTAACTTAATTTTTGGTTTAAGAATTCCAAAATAGATTGTAAGGTAAACCTACCGTACCTTACAACAATTCAGTAACAACTTACTTGGGACAGGGTTACTTTGCAAGGTAGTCTACTTTTCACACAGTATAACATTTAAAGCTGATCTAATTTGCTCCTTGCACTGGGCCTTTGGCAGCATGCAGTTAGGTTTGGTACCCTACCTGTATTTTCTCAGGTAAACTACTGCTCCAGACGGAGTCTGTAATATGAGTTTTAACTCCAACATTTGGACTTTCCTGGACCAGGTTTAAGCCTACTCTGTATGGAATGGACTTGGTAACTTTCACATTTAAATATTCTAGGCTATCTATAGTCCTATTTTATGTTTGATACTGATATTCAGTTCTTGAGTAAAATCTTTGTATCTAGGGGTCCCTATGAAACACTCTGTGTTGTATATACTAACCTCAATTTCAATCAACAGTAGGTCTACAAGGCATACGCCATACAAATCTATGACTCAAATATGTGTCACAGTTTTAATAAAAAGTCAACAACTGTTTCATATGACAGAATTTAACTGGAGGTAAAAGTCATAATTCCCATGGTGTTCCATGACGAAAACTGAAATGACAAAAGTAACTGGTCAATAATTGCATTACATGTATACCCTGGCTGGTTTTCACATATATTTGAGATTTTAGTATTCAGCAAGATGCTTTTATCTAGGAGTTACTTTACAGGAGCAATTAGGGATGAAGTGCATTGTTTCAAGGCACATCACAGATTTTCACCTAGTCAACTTCTAACGCTAGGTTACCTGCCACCATAGATGAGAAGATAGTGAAAATGGTGGTGACACTGTGAAGAAGGCTTGGTGAGGTAATAGTTTGTGAGGTGAACCCCTAATCTGAGTGCATCCTGGGTCATGGTTCATCAGGGCACTCAATGGAACACAATTTAAAAACTGTTGGCGAAGGAAAATGAAATGATGTTTCCTTATAGGACAAGTCATAAAAGTAGTCCCTGCTGTTTCAGTCCCATTTCTTCAGTTTTGGTGCCTAATAAACACAACCCTGATCTATCTATTTCTTGTTGCATGCTGTTCCCGACTGGGATGCTTGAGACAGACCTAAAGCGGAAACTGGAAGAGGATAAAGCAGAGAAGTGGAATGGCTCCTGGAGATCACTTGTTCCTAAATGAGAGTCTGCACCTTGCACACCAGGTCCCGGTGCCAGAGTCAGGATCTGCTTGATGTTGTGATGCTCAGCCCATTTCTGTAAGGAGTCGAGAGAAGATGAAAATGTCCTACCAGCTGAACGCACTGCAGCATCAATTGCCAAGGCCTATAAACACATATTTATTTTATGTATATGTGGGGTAAGCCCTGCATCCCTGTAACTCTATAGTTCTCAGAGGTGGAGTATGACTTTCACTGCATGGTGCCAGTTCAATAATCAGAGCAGTCAGTGGCTAGCTAACTACAAACTTCCATTTTCATGGGTCACGTGAAGCAATTTTGTAATGTAGTTCACCCCAAGAGACCGTAGTCTACTGATGTAGGATGGGGTAGTCTGTGTTTTATTTAATTTTGTTATTAAAAACACAGTTTGAGATCATTGTGAGGGGCTTTCCCCATTGGCTTACATGGTTGGGCGTCCAGGGAAAATATTGTTATGAGGTTGCCCACAGTAACAAGGGGGACGGCTTAGCGAAGGGTCAATTGCGTGCCATTATTCATTAACCAATTTATTTTTCTCAGCACAGGTACCCATCAAGGTTACTATTCCCCTTCAGCTTTGACAAAGTTGGACATGAATAAAATACATTTAGTTGTTTTATCTTTCTCTCTAGGCAATTAAATGCAATGCTCACATTGACACTTAATCTGTAAAATCTAGAGTTTGTGCCCAGTCGAGTATCTTCAATATTGCTGCTGCAAGGTGGCAGAGGACAGTTTACATGTAAAAGGGTTCGGAACCGCAACACTATCGTTTTTTTCCAAGTTGCAATGGAGAATTTTTTTTTACTAAGAATGCTGGTTGAAAAGTTCCTTATACTTCAATGCTCTGCAAACACTGAATGAATTGTTGATTCATTGTTAGAACAGTTTAACCGTTGAAAACTTTTATGATGTCGGTGTAAGTCATGTTGTTCTCCAGATTGATGTCCCGGTAGACCTCCACTAGTGCCAGTGCGATGAAGAGGTACAAGTGGCCGGAGGAGGTGTCCTTCGCTGCGCAGATGGTCTCTCATATTCCGCAAACACGATCGTCATAACACAGTTCTGAGAATAGAGGAGTACAGGGGGATGCAGGAGTCAGTAAGGTTAGGAGTGGTGGGGAAATCTAAATCTGATTATGAATAAGAGAAGCTATAAGTAAATTTGTAATAGCTTTCACCTTGCCCTCCGATTGGGCTAGATTAATTGGACTTTGGGATTCAGAATGCAAGTACAGTAACATGAGGATGAAATCATGGTCAGTATGGTTGGGATTGGAGTTCCGGCTCTTTGTTTTAATGAAGATAGAAAGTTGTTTGAATATGAGGGGTATAAACATCCTAGATGGGAAAGCGATTAGAGGCTGGTCGATTGATAATGAGCATTAGCATTGATTTCATTTCACCGTGCCTCACGTGTCCTTTTCACGCAGTAAGTTGACGCCATCTTCTTATTCCTTACCCAACTCCCGAAGCCACTTTTTTCCTGAGTGATCTTACTGCTGACGCATATTGTGGTGGAAGCCGCTTATATAACTATTATACTGCCGGGGCGGCAGGGTAGCCTAGTGGTTAGAGCGTTTGGACTAGTAAACTGAAAAGGTTGCACAGTTTCAAACCCCCGAGCTGACAAGTACAAATCTGTCGTTCTGGGGCACCTGAACAGGCAGTTAACCCACTGTTCCTAGGCCGTCATTGAAAATAAGAATTTGTTCTTAACTGACTTGCCTAGTTAAATAAAAGGTAAAAAAAAAAAAAAAATGTTAATTGTGTTGCTTCAATGTCCGTTTTAATATTTGGTCA
>NC_036848.1:21581882-21721677 GCF_002910315.2 Salvelinus sp. IW2-2015
TTTTCTATTGGGTTCAGGTCTGGAGACTGGCTAGGCCACTCCAGGACTTGAGAGCTTCTTACGGAGGCCACTTCCTTAGTTGCCCTGGCTGTGTCTTTCAGGTCGTTGTCATGCTGGAAGACCAGCCACGACCCATCTTCAATGCTCTTACTGAGGGAAGGAGGTTGTTGGCCAAGATTCGTGATACATGGCCCATCATCCTCCCCTCAATACGGTGCAGTCATCCTGTCCCCTTTGCCAGAAAAGCATCCCCCAAAAAATGATGTTTCCACCTCCATGCTTCACGGTTGGGATGGTGTTCTTGAGGTTGTACTCATCCTTCTTCTTCCTCCAAACATGGCGAGTGGAGTTTAACAAAAAGCTCTATTTTTGTCAATCAGACACCATGACTTCTCCCATTCCTCCTCTGGATATCCAGATGGTCATTGGCAAACTCAGACGGGCCTGGACATGCGCTGCTTGAGCAGGGGCCTTGCGTGCGCTGTAGGATTTTAATCCATGACGGCGTAGTGGGGTGTAGCTAATGGTTTCTGAGACTGTGGTCCCAGCTTCTCTTTCAGGTCATATGACAGGTACTGCCGTGTAGTTCTGGGCTGATCCCTCACCTTCTCTCATGATTCATTGATGCCCACGAGGTGAGATCTTTGCATGGAGCCCAGGCCGAGGGTGATGACCGTCATCTTGAACTTCTTCCATTTTCTAATAATTGCGCAACAGTTGTTGCCTTCTCACCAAGCTGCTTGCCTATTGTCCTGTAGCCCATCCCAGGCTTGTGCAGGTCTACAATTTTATCCCTGATGTCCTTACACAGCTCTCTGGTCTTGGCCATTGTGGAGAGGTTGGAGTCTGTTTGATTGAGTGTGTGGACAGGTGTCTTTTATACAGGTAACGAGTTCAAACAGGTGCAGTTAATTAATACAGGTAATGAGTGGAGAACAGGAGGGCTTCTTAAAGAAACCTAACAGGTCTGTGAGAGCCGGAATTCTTACTGGTTGGTAGGTGATCAAATACTTATGTCATGCAATAAAATGCAAATTAATTACTTAAAAATCATACAATGTAATTTTCTGGATTTTTGTTTAGATTCCGTCTCTCACAGTTGAAGTGTACCTATGATAAAAATTACAGACTCTACATGCTTTGTAAGTAGGAAAACCTGCAAAATTGCAGTGTATCAAATACTTGTTCTCCCCACTGTAATATTTTTTTTATATCTATATTTTTTCTTATTGAGGGCGATTACAGTAGCAAATCAAAGGGCTTGTCCTGCGCTCTATACGATATCGATCAGAGTTTCTTTCACAGTGCCTTGAGATAGATATCCTGGTAGAGGAAGTAGCCATTGTCCACAAATGAAATGCATTTCTCTGTGTCATCAAGCTGGGGTTAGATGTACTGTACATAGTTTGAGGTTRGTGCTTTTATACTACAACACATTTCTGCCGAATAAAACGCTCTAACTCCACTCAGACACACCGCTCTGTCCCTCTCTCTCCTTTTCTCTCTCTCTCACAAAACTCAAGACACAGCTTCAAGCAATCTTGGCAGCAATTGTTTTGTTTATTTCTCCAAATTGTTCAGTGAGGATAAAATCAAGAAAAGGAGGTGGAGGGGGATAGAGGAAGAGAGAAAAACAGAGAACTGTAAACTTTTTTTTGCAATTGAGGCTGATAAATGAGTGAGAATACCTRTGCAGGTATTTCAAAGGAAACGTGTTAAGATGGGTTGACACATGGTGAGAATAGCTCTGCAGGTATTCTCACCACGGACAAATAAAAAAGGACATTTAGACAATTGTGTTTGTTCCTAGTTTGGCAAAGCAATATKATTTTGTACTAAAGAATATATATCAAAAGTACCAATGATATGATTTTTCCATGACACTTACTTGTTAATGACATTTCGCAGATATACTTACTGTACAGTAGCCCTTCATTCTCTAATCAATTACCACATACATACCAGCAAAGCATAAATMAAATGAATACCCTTCCTTGCCTTTCAAAATGATTCATAAAAAAATCACCTGTTTCAGCATTATTTTTTCAGTGAACATCAGATAATGACATTTTCATTCTGTCAACATACTATTCTGCACATCAGAGGGCCACAACATCAAAAGAAGTCTAAATGGACAATTTGGCATATTGTTTTGTYTCCGGCCTCCAACTTTCTACACGCATGTTTGATGGAATAAMTGCCCATTTTAGGTACAAAATGAACATGAAAAGAATAAGGGCAGGCTTCGATGCTTAGCCTGCTATAAAGACACGCACCAATCAAAAACAATGGTTATTTGTTTGTCTTAGAGTGAAACCAGCGGGGCTTCTGTCATATTTGACTTCGCTAMGACAATAAGCAGCATTGACACACGGGTGTATATGCAGCCCACGCTTTTAATATGCATTTACAATTGATGTGGCGTGCTTCTGTGAGGTGGTTTCTTAAACGTGGGAGAGCGGCCTAGCCTGGTTAGATGGCCTGCTGGAGAGCATAAATGGAAGGAGCTAGACGGTGCGTAAACAAGGCCAGAACCTCTGAAGTGAAATGTTCATCATTATTGCTTTTCATCTCACACGGAATAACCTGAATCATCTGACTGTGTGTTTTATGATTTTATTTGGCCCTGTGATGTGTTGATTGAGTCCTCGCACCTCGATGTGTGGATCTGTAGAGTTCTGAATAGCTAGGGGTAAAACYTTTTTTTCCCAACCTCAATCTAGCAATATGTTTTATCACAATGGGAATACAACTGTGATTGCCCTGTGGTTAAAGTGGTGAAAGTGTGGGTACACTCTGATGCAGCAGTCCTCCGAAATACCCACTTGAAGACGTCTGGTTGAACAGTAGAGCTTGGGTAGCACTGTACCTAACATCTTAAGGACTTCAAGCATTGCTATTAAATATTTGTGTGCTTTTCAAAGTCTCAAACTCTCCCGGTCTAATTCCATTCATTTCAATTCAACACAACAACACAACAATGAGACCACCAGCTGTTCAAGACGAATCTGTTATCACTCTCTGCATAGCCGATGTAAGACCTTTAAACAGATTGACATWCACAACAGATTGACATGCAGGGCGGCAGATGGTTTACTAGMACGCATTCTCAGAGCATGCGCTGATCAGCTGGCAAGTGGACCCAATCCAATTCGCATACCGCCCCAAAAGATCCACAGATGATGCAATCTCTATTGCATTCCACACTGKCCTCTCCAACCTGGACAAGTGGAACACCTATGTGAGAATGCTGTTCATTGACTACAGCTCAGGGTTCAACACCATGGTGCTCCTCCAACCTTGTCACTAAGCTAAGGACCCTGGAACTGAACACCTCTCTATGCAACTGGATCCTGGACTTCCTGAAGTGCTGCCCCAGGTGGTGAGGGTGGTGAGGGTAGGCAACAACAAATCCGACACGCTGACCCTCAACACAGGGGATTCTCTGGGGTGTGTGCTTAGTCCCCTTCTGTGCTCCCTGTTCACCCACAACTCCAACACTATCATTATGTTTGCTGACGACACGGCGGTGATAGGCCTGATCACTGAAGATGATGAGACAGCCATAGGGAAGAGGTCAGATACCTGGCAGGCTGCCAAGAGAACAACCTCTACAGGAGGGCCGGGCACCCCCCCCCCCCATTCACATTGACGGGCTATAGTGGAGCGGGTTGAGAGCGTCAATTTCCTCTGTGTCCACATCACTGAGGATCTATCATGGCCCACACACACCGATACAGTCGTGAAGAGGGCACGACAATGGCTCTTCCCCCTCAGAAGGCTGAAATCTTTTGGCAAAAAGGTTTGACAGCTGCACCATCGAGAGCATCTTGTCTGGCTGCATCACCGCTTGGTATGTCAACTGCTTGGCATCCGACAGCAAGGCGATACAGAGGGTAATGCGTATGGCCCAGTACATCACCGGGGCTGAGCTCCCAGCCATCCAGGATCTCTATACCAGGCGGTTTCAGAGGAAGGCCCTAAAAACTCTCAGACTCCAGCCACCCAAGTCATAGACTGTTCTCTCTGCTATCGCACAGCAAGCGGCASAGATGCACCAAGTCTGGAAGCAACAGGACCCTYAACAACTTTTACCCCCCAAGCCATAAGACTGCTAAATAGTTAGTTAAATATTTAACCAAATAGCTGCCTTGACCCTTTGTGCAATCTGTTTTTTTACTCATCACAAACGCTGCTGCTACTGTTAATTATAAATCCTGTTGCCTAGTCACTTTATTCCTAGTTATATGTACATATRTACCTCAATCACCTCATASCCCTGCACATCAACTTGGTACTGGTACCTTGTGTYTATTGCCAAGTTAAAGTTACTCATTGTGTATGTATTATTACTTTAATTAATAATTTACTTTTCTATTATTTCTCTATTTTATTTCTCTCTGCATTGTTGGGAAGTGCCCTTAAGTAAGCATTTCCCTGTTAAGCTACACCTGTTGTTTACGAAGCATGTCACAAATCAAATTTGATTTGATTTAAGTTCAAGTCTTACATCAACTGTTTGTTTGCACAACTTTAACTACATTCCAAAAGAAAAGGCTGGCAAATAAATAAACATCCTATGAAACACTCCTCTTCCCCGTTCCTAAATGAAGTTATTATATTGCCTGTGGGTAGGCTACCTGTCACGGCTGTCTTCCTCTTCGTCGTCTGAAGAGGTGTAACAAGGATCGGACCAATACGCAGCGTGGTAGTTGTCCATGTTTTAATATAGAAAACTGAACAATGAACACCAATWCAAWAACAATAAKCGTGAACAAACKGTAACAGTCCCGTGTGGCACAAACACTGACACAGGAAACAATCACCCACAAAATACCCAAAGAACATGGCTGCCTAAATATGGTTCCCAATCAGAGACAACGATGAACACCTGCCTCTAATTGAGAACCAATCTAGGCAACCATAGACTTACATAAACACCTACAATGAACACAACCCCATTACTCTACAAAACCCCCCTAGACAGTACAAACACCCTAGATGAGACAAAAAAACACACAAACCACCCTCGTCACACCCTYACCTAACCAAAATAATAAAGAGAACAAAGATAACTAAGGCCAGGGCGTGACACTACCTTCAAAGAACGTTGCTGAATTTTTTCACCTTCTGATGCAACACATGACAGTGAGTTTTTACTTCTAAGAATATAAAAAGAGGGGATATCGTACTGACTCTGTCAAAGCTGGTAATCTTCTTCCTGGAAGTGTATGGCAGGCTTTGGCATGGACTGAGGGGGACGAGCATGTCTCGGGGCCCTTAGCATCGCTTTATGGTTGGGAAAGTGGTGGAATGTCGACTCAACCTTACACTCCACTAGCATGTCTAGGCCAGAGTAGCGGAGGGGTGGTTAAGTGGATTAAACTCACCGTCACATGATGGCTAACTTTGACTGAGAKCTAAAGAAGCATTATCCTAAAGAAACATATTAGCTCCCCAAGCTAATTCRTAGACTTTAACTCAGTGGAATAACAGTCTGGAGACATGCATATGACCCAGGTCCGATACCAACTCTTTAGTACATGTACGTGACTGCAGAGGACTAGACAAAGAAAAATGAGATCATTTGAATGCAAATTTCTCTTAGTATATACATTTTCGACAAATGGGCCATTCCCTGTCCCCAAAGCTATGRAATAAATCTGCAACGTCCTCCTACAGCATCTGTCTTTATTTTGCCATAATAAGACAGGCTGGCTATGCCATCCAGTGATATGTCTATCATTATGCGTTGTTGGGATCTCAGAAAAAGCCAAATGAAGAGCAATAAAAGACAAGAAAATCTATACTGAACCTCCATTCCAACACACAAAATATTGATCTTAGAGTCCCAGTAGTAGAAATGGGATCATGTCCCTCYATGTTACCTAGGTTACTCTTTAAATCTATTATCATGGCAACAAAATAAAATCCCTGTTTGGGAAGCTCAGCTGAATACTCTTTATGACTGAATTACKTGTACAACTTTTCAACACGACTTACTGATCTTCCTCCTGTCAACAGCAATTCAGAACCTACTAAAAGTCCAGTGGCTGGTCTTCCATTACTCACTGCATAAATTCCCTCACAGATGTTCCTGTGACTTTGCTGAAACATACTAAATGCTCAGATCACGAACTGTACATCAGAGAGTGACTAAAAGTGATTGATTTCATTGCTGATAAACCTTGGGTGTAATGTCCCCTTTTGTAAAACATTCTGACGACCTCCGTACTATTTTTATTTGACAAATCATGATTATTGACTGACTTTCCTTCAATCCCAGGCCTCTCAGAACCAAAATGTACTGCACAAATATAATACCCCCAAGACATGCTTAGCTCTCACCATTACAATAACAAGGGAGGTTAGTATTTTGGGGGGGGTATGATATTTGTACGTTACTTTCTCAATCATCATTATTCACAATTCATTAGGGATTATCTATTATCATGGTAGCATCCACATTAATGTATACTGAACAAAAGTATAAACGCAACCATTTCTAGGATTTTAATGAGTTGCAGTTCACATGAGCAAATCAGTCAATTGAAATACATTTACATAGATATGCATCTTATATTTATTTATTTTTATTTAACCTTTATTTAACTGTTAGTCACGGATACCTTTAAAAAGAAATGTGCCTCAGGATCTTGCCACAGTATTTCTGTTGGAAATTGCCATTGATAAAATGCAATTGTGTTCGTTGTCTGTAGCTTATGTCTGACCATACCATAACCTCACCCCCCATCATGGGGCACTCTGTTCACAACGATAACATCAGCAAACCGCTCGCCTACACAACGCCATGCACATGGTCTGCAGTCGTGAGGCCAAATTATCTAAAACAACATTAGAGGCGGCTTATGGTAGAGAAAATAACATTAAAATCTCTGGCAAAAGCTCTGTTGGACATTCCTGCAGTCAGCATGCCAATTGCATGCTCCCTCAAAACTTGAGTCATCTGTGACATTGTGTTGTGTGACAAAACGGCACATTTTGGAGTGACCTTTTATTGTCCCCAGCACAAGGTTCACCTGTGTAATGATCATGCTGTTTAATCAGCTTCTTTATATGCCACACCTGTCAGGTGGATGGATTATCTTTGCAAAGGAGAAATCCTCACTAACKMGGATGTAAAGAAACTTGTGCACAACATTATTGAGAAATAAGCTTTTTGTGTGTATGGAACATTTCTGGAACATTTTCTTTTATTTCAGCTCATGAAACATGGAACCAACACATTATATGTTGCGTTTATATTCAGTTCTTATTTACAGTAAAAGTTACTCCAAAATTACACAATACATTATTTACCATAAATTTCTATTGGACACAAAATAATCTGACCAAAAAAAACAGCAAATGCATCTAACAAATMTGTAGTCACAAGCTTGATGTATTCATTGCGTGTATTKATTGCGTGTATTCATTGCGTGTATTGATTGCGTGGTCCCAAGTGGCTCAGTTGGTAGAGCATGGCGTTTACAACGCCATGTGGGTTGTGGSTTTGAAAATGTATGCACTCACTACTGTAAGTCGCTCTGGATAAGAGTGTCTGTTAAAATGAATATGGGAGCAAATACTTTACTTTTTAATAACCATACAGTATAAGTGGCTCCCGAGTGGKGCAGCGGTCTAAGGCACTGCYTTACAGTGCTAGAGGCGTCACTACAGACCCTGGTTTCATCCCGGCAGGTATCACAACCGMCCGTGATCGGGAGTCCCATAGGGCTGTGCACAATATGTCCAGGTTAGGTTAGGTGAGGGTTTGGCCGGGGTAGGCCGTAATTGTAAAATACGATTTTGTTCTTAACTGACTTGCCTAGTAAAATAAAGGTAAAAWAAATAAATACAGGTTAAAGACGTGAATTTGTCCCAATAATTTTGGCTCCTAAAATGGGGGGACTACAGCAAGTGCTGTKATTCCTAAACGGTCCACCTGTTATGGATGAAAACACACTCAAAATAAAGCTGAGTACAGGGCCAAAACAATAAAAAAWMTGTCACTGTCCCAATACTCACTGTATTTCTTAATAATTTTAAGACCAAAAGCAAACATTTTCATTTTCAATTTGTGTGAGGTTTTGTTTCAAATGCAGGGTTGACTGACGGCAGATTTTTTGAAGCAGAATTTGAGTAACACCAACATACAGAAATACTTGTTCTGTATGATTTCAAGGCAAGTGTATAGGATCTCATCCCTCATCTGAGGAGTAGGAAATGTCGGACCAAGATGCAGCGTGGTGGTATTCATATTTATTTCGAATACTTTTAAGCAAGAACAAAACAATAAACAAACGAAATAAACGAAGACCTACAGTCCCGAAATAGTGAACATACGAACATGAACAACATAACAGGAACAATCACCCACAAAACACACTACAAAACATGCTACCTAAATATGGCTCCCAATCAGAGACAATGACAAACACCTGCCTCTGATTGAGAACCATATCAGGCCAAACGAAAACCCACATAGAAACACAACACATAGAACCCACCCAACCCACGCCCTGACCAACTATAACAAAGAATACAAAAGAACTAGGGTCAGAACGTGCCAGTACCCCCCCCCCCCCAAGGTGCGGACTCCGGCCGCAAAACTGAACCTATAGGGTGAGGGTCTGGGTGGGCATCTGTCCGCGGTGGCGGCGCTGGACGTGGACCCCACTCCACCATTGTCTTAGTCCGCTTTCGTAGCGTCCTTTGAGCGACGACCCTCGCCACCAACCTATGACTTGCAACCCTACTAGGGCCCCACTGGACTGAGGGGCAGCTCCGGACTGAGGGGCAGCTCCGGACTGAGGGAAAGCTCCGGACTGAAAGCCAGCTCCGGATTGAGAGGCAGCTCAGGACTGAAAGGCAACTCCGGACGGAAGAGCGGCTCCTGACTGGCGGGCGGCTCTGGCGGCTCTACTGGCGGGCCTCCTGACTGGCGGGCGGCTCTGGTGGCTCCTGACTGGGCGGGCGCTCTGGGGCTCCTGACTGGCGGGCGGCTCTGCGGCTCCGACTGGCGGGCGCTCGGGCTCTGTGGCGGGCGCTCTGGCGGCTCTACTGGCGGGCGGCTCTGGCGGCTCCTGACTGGCGGCGGCTCTGGCGGCTCCTGACTGGCGGGCGCGTCTGGCGGCTCCTGACTGACGGACGGCTCTGGCGGCTCAGGACAGACGGGCGGCTCTGACGGCTCAGGACAGACGGGCGGCTCTGACGGCTTAGGACAGACGAGCGGCTCTGACGGCTCAGGACAGACGGGCGGCTCTGACGGCTCCTGACTGGCGGGCGGCTCTTGCGGCTTCCTGACTGGCGGGCGGCTCTGGCGGCTCCTGACTGGCGGCGGCTCTGGCGGCTCCTGACTGGCGGGCGGCTCTGGCGGCTCCTGACTGGCGGCGGCTCTGGCGGCTCCTGATGACGGACGGCTCTGGCGGCTCAGGACACGACGGGCGGCTCTGACGGCTCAGGACAGACGGGCGGCTCTGACGGCTCAAGACAGACGAGCGGCTCTTGACGGCTCAGGACAGACGGGCGGCTCTGACGGCTCAGGACAGGACGGGCGACTCTGACGGCTCAGGACAGACGGGCGGCTCTGACGGCTCAGGACAGACGGGCGGCTCTGACGGCTCAGGACAGACGGGCGGCTTCTGACGGTTCAGGACAGACGGGCGCTCTGGCGGCTCAGGACAGACCGGGCGGCTCTGACGGCTCAGGACAGACGGGCGGCTCTGACGGCTCAGAGACAGACCGGGCGGCTCAGGCGCCGGCGCTGGACAGACGGGCGGCTCAGGCGGCGCTGGACAGCGGGCAGCTCAGGACGCCCGTCTGTCCTGACGCTCAGGGACAGACGTGCGGCTCTGACGGCCCAGGACAGACGTGGGGCTCTGACGGGCCAGGACAGACGGGCGCGCTCTGACGGCCCAGGACAGACGGGCGGCTCAGGCGGCGCTGGACAGACGGCGGCTCAGGCGGCGCTGGACAGACGGGCAGCTCAGGCGCGCGCCTGGACAGACGGGAGACTCAGGCCTGCTGAGGCGCACAGTAGGCCTGGTGCGTGGTGCCGGAACTGGAGGTACCGGGCTGGGGACACCACCACTGGCGAGTGCAGGGAGCAGGAACAGGGCATCTGGACCCTGGAGGCACACAGTAGGCCTGGTGCCGTGGTCCGGAACTGGTGGTACCGGGCTGGGAACACGACCTCAAGGCGAGTGCGGGGTGCTGGAACTGGAGGCCTGGTACGTGGCGCCGCCACCGGAGGGCTGGTGCGTGGGGCTGCCACAGGAGAGCTGGTGCGTGGGGCTGCCACAGGACGTGCAGGGCTAGGGAGGCGCACAGGAGGCCTGGTGCGTGGGGCTGGCACAGTCTTCACCAGACGGCTAGCACGCACCTCAGGACGAGTATGGAGAGCTGACTCAGGTGACATCAAATCCCGGGACACGCTCCGTCGGGCGATGTCGTGCCTCATGCACCACATGGAAGCAACTCCCTCATTACTCTCTCCTCCAATCTCCCCATTAATTCCTTCACTGTCTCTGCTTCGCTCCCCCTGCTCACCTCCAACTCCACCCCGACTGGCTCCGGTTCCATCCTCGGCTCCTTACAGTAAGCACGGGGAGTTGGCTCAGGTCTCCTACCTGACCCAGCTACACTCCCCGTGTGCCCCCCCCCCAAGAAATGTTTGGGGCTGCCTCTCGGGCTTCCATCCGCGCTTTCGTGCTGCTTCCTCATACCGCCGCCTCTCCGCTTTCGCTGCCTCCAGCTCAGCTTTTGGGCGGCGATATTCACCAGCCTATGCCCAGGGTCCCTTACCGTCCAGAATCTCCTCCCAAGTCCATTTCTCCAGATATCGCTGCCGCTCCTGCTGCTGCCCGTTACCACGCTGCTTGGTCCGGTTTTGGTGGGTGATTCTGTAATAGGAGTCTTCGTCCTCTTCATCTGAGGAGTAGGAAATGTCGGACCAAGATGCAGCGTGGTGAGTATTCATATTTATTTCGAATACTTTTAAGCAAGAACAAAACAATAAACAAACGAAGACGCTGCAGTCCCGAAATAGTGAACACARGAACAACATAACAGGAACAATCARCCACAAAACACACTACAAAACAGGCTACCTAAATATGGCTCCCAATCAGAGACAATGACAAACACCTGCCTCTGATTGAGAACCATATCAGGCCAAACGAAAACCCCACATAGAAACACAACACATAGAACCCACCCAACTCACGCCCTGACCAACTAAAACAAAGAAAATACAAAAGAACTAGGGTCAGAAGGTGACAGCAAGAGGCTACTTTAGCGTCTCTATCTTTTCTCATATGTGCCTGTGTGTGCTGTTCTTAGTTACAAATGCACCAAACTGATCCTGCATCATTAATTTGATATACAGCAGATGAGCCTCATAATCTGTCTGGATTGAGCCGGAACGTTTAATCTCGACTACTCGGAGTGTTAGTGCACTTTAGCATTGAACTGTTAGCCACTATTAAACACTGTAGCACAARCACACAAACATTTGAAAATGGAGCATTGAGATACACATACATACTGTAGGTAAGATGCATGCAGACAGACCCTGGGGGTTGATTTACACCCATAGCCTTTGAAAACGTAATGATACACAGGTCAGGATTTAATGAGGAGCCTTTCTGTAGGTGACAATGCAGGTTTATGGGGTTGGGGGGGGGCTGACACACCCAGGGTCTCACGTGGAGGTCGCTGCATCCGTGCCAAGCCTAGTCATTAAAAAAAGAAAGAGCGCACAGAGCTTCTGAGGTCTTACTTCTGAGGTTTCAGGCAGGCAAATCCCACTGTGTCGTCTCACTAGAATTGAAAAGCACAGAGACCTCATTTAGATAGAAGGTCTCCTGGGAAAAGATGCCATGATGGCTTCATAAGCATGTTTTTCTGACGTACAGCAGGCCACCAGGGAACCATCCACACGGAAGGGTTTTGTTGTGAGGCACACTGTGAAGGCCATCGGGACACTGTCGGTTGTGGTTGACAAAATATGTTATTTTTACCGCGTATTCGCTGATAATAAATTAAGATGCTGCCTTTTTTGTAAAGGTAATCTATCGTTCACTGTACATAGGAAATCAAGATGTGTCTCTTMTATTCATGGACTTAAGAATTGTTACATTAAATGTCTCCCTCAACAACATAAAAATACTTCTTAGAGGAAAGCCCAGTCATTTATGCTAATTTAAATCAGTGATCCTCCAAAAGTGGAACAGATGTCTTCTATCAGAAGATMCAAACTTGGTTCCTGAATGAAACATATTGATATTCAAACAAAGATTCAGCACTTGAGATGATTTACTATGATAAAAAAAAGAATACTTACTATGTATGATAAATGACTTCCAGTATGTTAAAGAGCTCGACGGATAGGGCTTTTTTGTTAGWTCAGCAAAACAATTTGTTGAGAGATAGTAAAAAAAAAACTAAAACATAATTGAGACACTGTATTTCCACAGAGAACTCAGTCCATATCACCACAAACCTAGCAACAGGTAACATTGACAGTTGACTGGAGGTTGGCGCAAACTATTCGCAGTGAACTTTTGCCGGAGACTAATTCTGTTTCTAAACAACTTTTAATTTGGGATTTTGAAGCGAGATGAAACACTGAAACCTTAATTGCTTCCTCTACATACATATAGTTGACGTGAAATTGTATTTCTTGAATATAAATAAATGCAGAGAGCACCACGAGTACTAACTCACTGTAAATTTCCCTGGAGGGAAAATCTTATAAAAGAAAGTACTCAATAACAGTGTAACACATACAGTATGAAAACATGCACAATAAAGGTGAGACTGAAGATGTTGCACAATCCCCCTATAGACATATGCCAAAGCATTTGATTAATAAAACAACCGTACACGGGCGAGACCAAACAACTTACAGTATTTTGGTTTTATTAAAGTAGTGCATCTTTGTCACACAGGAAACATGGGACTTTCTCTGCAGTTGCACGATAATGCAATGCATGTTTCATTGACTCCATTCCCTATTCACATACAGTATCAAGACATACATAACCAAATACTCCTTAGGGTATTGTAATTAAGCATCTCTTACCTTAAGGTATCCTAGGCTAATCTTAAAACGTTGTCTTTGTCTTTCTAGGCACACTGAAATCACACGGATATGCTATATCACTACTCAACATCCAAATAGTCAAAGACTAAAGCAATAGGGCTGGTTCTATGATTGAATTCTTGCTCCGGATGAGTGACATCATTGATTATCACATGAAAACAACAACACAAACTAAAAATCTCATCCTACTGGTACATGGATGTGTTTCTGAAGCACAGAGAGCACTTGGCTGGAATGCCAGGAAGTCATTGTTAATTGTCTATGGTTGTGTCAATTGTCTGCTGCTGAGATTGCCCTGCTTCCATCCATGAAACTTCCCCCTTGGATTGGACGAGCTTTTGTTCTCCACTCATGTTTCAATCAAATCCAATCCCGACTCGGTTTCCGAGCAGTAGCTGTCTCTTATACACATCTAGATGTGTATAAGAGACAGGTCATATGTTATCCAAAGTCCTAATGAGAACCTTCAGTCAACGCATTGGCTGTCATTTTTTATCCTGTCCTTCCTAGGAGATAAGAGCGCTGTGCAGATAGAGGCTGTCCATTTCCACATGTACTAATTAAGCTGAGACCAACTCAGAAGAGCCCTAGCAGGTTTTTTTCTTCTCACATTTGAAAACAATCATTGCTGCTAGGCAACCCAAGCCCCTGGTACTAATTGTCCCTCTATCAACTTAATCTGGCATTTGAAACTTGACTTAAGTCTTTTCGAGGCCTGGATGTCTGTTTCTTGTCTTACTGTGACATTAGCATGGCATTAGTGTGATGCTATACAAGGCAGCTCTACTCTGTGGTCCGTGTCTGCCAGACACAATAAAATATTTGCGACATCTGTAATGGAAATGGAAGATATATGAGAATTCTTTTTATCCGTTCAACATCATTTCTATCCGTTCGACAGGCGTGGATTTTTCTTTAGTGCGTCAAATGATGATGGAAATGGTGTTTTTCAAATAAATGATGACTGCCGATGATTGCCTACTGCTTGCAAAAATGAATTTTATCAGCTATAAAAAMAATGTTTCTTTGCAGGACAAGGATTATCCTGACTTTGAACAATGCTTGAATTGCTTCACCTTGCTTTTCTGGTTGGTTTGATGCAAGTTTCACCATCCAATTACTTCAGATCTACAGGAGTGCAAGTATCACCATGGCACGAACCGTGGCGATTCCTTGGCACATGAATTATTAATTATTAGAATATGGCAAATATTAGTCAAGTATTGCATTCTATCCATGCTGGCTGTTGCGGGCTACCTGATACAGGAAACAGATAGGTGGGCAGGCATACAGGCTGTCACCAATTTATTAATGCTCAATTTGCCTAAATGGGTGATGGAAACACTTCAACCACTACTGTTTCATTCAACACTGTAGATTTCTGTGATGTCATTACGTCCAACTGTTATCGAAACAAGATAGTCAAATGGGAACTCACCCTAGCAGGTAATTGTCGCATCTATTTTATWAWWTTTTTTAAAGCAACAAAACATAGCTAATGATCGCGTGATTTAAGTACGAAAAAGTTCAATTGGTTAATTTCCTTGCCAAGGGTGTAAAGATAGTAGGGGTCATGTTGGATATCAAGGACTACATGCTCTGATTTGGTCGGTCCATATACTCTTCGYAAAAAAAGGTGCTATGTAGAACCTAAAAGGATTTTTCGGTTGTCACATTGGAGAACCCTTTGAAMAACRCTTTTTGGTTCCAGGTAAACCCATTTTTGTTCCAGGTAGAACTCTTTTGGGTTCAATGTAGAACCCTTTCCATATAGTAATCAGGTATTATACTTCTATTATAGAAATGGCTGAACCTGAGTTCGTCTGCATTTACATTGACACTACCAAAAGGGAAAACAATTTTAGAGTGATATTGAAATGATTGGAAATCACGATTACACTAAGGAAGTATTTATGCCCATTAACTCAAGGTAAATTGAAATCAGGGTCTGCATGGACTATAAATATGTGAATGACATGTTTTATAATATGACATTTAGGCACATTCCATTTCACCACTAATAACCCCCAATCACAACACGTTATAATTATGTCTGGATTCTAGCTGTAAGCGCCACTACACATTTGCCTCAATTATCTATTTCCCACCATTTTAACTSTGACTTTTGTATGTGCTGCAATGAACAAATCCTCTACAGTCATTTGCCGCCAAGACCTACGCGGGCACTAATGTAGAAGAAAGACAAATGTTGTAAACATTAGTGCTTTGCCCTATCAGGGAAAATACTAATGGAATAGCAGGAAGTGGCTACAAGTGCAGTAATACTGCAGTCTATTTCTAGAGAGTAAAASAAAGCTTTTAAGGGGCCATGAATATTTTAAAAAGGAGAGGGCTCTAATTGGACCAACAGGTCTACGAGCAGTGCCTATGCTGCTCACATCGAATAAGAAATTGATTACAAATCAGTCACTGTAAAAAAAKAATTCTGGGCACAGACAAAGAGCAACTAAAAGAAACCATTTTCAGGCCGAGAGCCTTTTTGATTTGGCTCATGTTGATCTTGTATTGATTCAGCCTACGTTGGTCAAATATCACAATCCCACTTATGAATGCTCATTGATTGAGGCTTGATTTTCAGATGGCTAGGATGGAAGGTTGACCAGACAGGACACATGGAGAAGTTGATTAGAGCACCAGACAACCAGGGACAGATCATTGATCCAAATGTCTTTGTCTGATTGGGATGAAAAGGATTGGTACCCTTTGCGTATGCATGCAGACAAGGCCCTACCCTGACTGAATTGCCTCAGACTCATGCATGGGAGGAAAGTGATAATACTTTCATTACGGATGGGTTTTTATACGCAGTTCTATGACGGGGTCTTTTGTTCCGCAAAATATACAACCTTTGATTATATTATTCTTCCAATTCCAAACTAATAATTGTGATGGAAAATGGGAAACYTGAGTTTTACATTTACTGTTTTCCTATTTTCTTGTGTAGCTTATCATGTAGTGGATAATTCACTTGCAGCAGTTCGCTTGCACAGGAATCATGCAATTGTGCATCCTGCAAAAGGAAAGGTATATTGAAACTCTGTTTCCCAGAAATCCAGGTAAATCAATGTTTCTCTCACTAATATTATAAGAAATCACYTAGCTTTGTCATGTGTACCAATTATCTCTCCTTCCTCCCAAAGTGTGCACTTGTTTACTTCCCTTCACTGATTTGAAAGGAAATAACTGGTATAAGATGGTGGAAACTCCCACTAGTCCTTGCCTCCACCAATCCAATGCTTTTCGATTTGTGTAAAGTAGTGAACAAGTGCACACTTCACGAAAAACAAAGATATTATTTAGACCCACTCCATGGTCTACACCCTACATACTCAACTAGCGGACCACGGACCGGATCCGGACCTAGAACAGGGTTAATACTCGGTCGGGCTTCGAGGTCGCATGGTTTGCTAGGTGGGGGTTTGTTATTAAGCCGATAAATTACAATGTCCATCCGGACCTTTGCCACCTAGGACTTTTTTGTGACTGGACCTATTCAAATAGGACTTGAGTATCCCTGGTCTACACCATAACACCTATGAAAAGCCCATTTTTTACCATACAGGAAAAGTAATTGGTGTCTTTGTACAATCAATGTTCCAGAGCATCTGAAATTCTCTGGGGAAATCAAAGCATTGGTGTGTACAGTATTACCACCTGCTCATGATATAAAAACAAGCAATGCTTTGCATCAACTGAGAAACTAATAGAGATAGCAGGGTATAAGAAGTAGCTACTGTATGCTGTATCAGGTTCATAAAGTGAGAGATGGCTCCATCACTGTACAAAACCATTCTTTCTAACAACAAAAACATTCCGTGTCAGATATGAATTTCTGAAAACTGCAATGAGGCAGGATCTCTGGTGGCTTCTCCAAAGCTCTGATTTAGACTCTTATAGGAAAAGGTGCTATCTAGAACCTTAAAACCTCTTAAGGATCCACCCCTTTTTTTCAATTTTCGCCTAAAATGACATACCCTATTCAAACTGCCTGTAACTCAGGCCCTGAAGCAGGGATATGCATTTTATTGGTACCATTTGAAAGGAAACACTTTGATGTATGTGGAAATGTGAAAGGAATGCAGGAGAAAATAACACAATAGATCTGGTAAAAGATAATACAAAGAAAAAAACAACAGTTATTTTGTATTTTGTTTGTACCATAATCTTTGAAAAGCAAGAGACAGGCCATAATGTATTATTCCAGCCCAGGTGCAATTTAGATTTTGGCCACTAGATGGCAGCAGTGTATGTGGAAAGTTTTAGACTGATCCAAAGAACAATTGRATTTCTGTTCAAATTGTTGTATCAAGACTGCCCAAATGTACCTAATTTGTTTATTAATAACTTTTCATGTTCAAAATTWMGCACTCTCCTTTAACAATAACATGGTATTCTTTCACTGTAATAGCTACTGTAAATTGGACAGTGCAGTTCGATTAACAAGAATTTAAGCTTTCTGCCAAGATCAGATATGTCTATGTCCTGGGAAATGTTCTTGTTACTTACAACCTCATGCTAATCGCATTAGCCTACGTTAGCTCATCCGATCCTGAAGAAGTTAAAGGGTTCTTCGGCTGTCCCCATAAGAGAACCCTTTGAAGAACCCTTTTTCCTTTTTTAGTTATCTTTTTTTAGTTCCATGTAAAACAGAGGGTTTTACATGGAACRCAAAAGGGTTCACCTGGAACCAAAAAAGGGTTATCCTATGGGGACAGCCAAAGAACCRRTTTTTTAAAGAGTATAGAGCATTTTGATCCCATAATATGATCTTGCACATTCCATGACAGACATTTTATGACGTTATGAGATGTAATTCTTACCTTTGTAGAAGCATTCCTCGCTGTGCATGATAGTTATTCTCTGTGCACCCAGACAGGAGGCACGGTGMAGCTCACAGTGGTTCTGATACAGCTTGCCGTCCGAGCCACACACCGGTTTGTAGTGTGGTTTACAGCGMTCCAGACAGTTGCACTCCCCTTTACCACTCTCATGGTTGACCACGCAGTGACGCCCAAGGCCACAGTACTTGTGCTCACAAGGACTCTGGAAGCCATTGTTATGGCCCAAAAACCCTGCAAGGAAAACACAAATAAAGAAACYTTTAAAATCAGAAAATAATAGGAGTAATAGGACGATAGTTTGTTAGAGTTTGAAAGTTGACTTAAAGTACAGATGTAGGATCTTAATTTGATCAGTTTCTCACAGGATAAAAATAATCCTGCAACAACAGGAAATGTGAATTATTGTGTGGATTATAATTAATATAKWTTTTTTTGTATAGGTTGATAGATTTTTAGTGAGGGCAAATCAAGTCTGACATTTTTAAATGGAAATGTCAAACGTTAGAAGCCTTTTTAAACCTTGATTACACTGCAAGTTCGCATTTCCTGCAACAACAGGGTGATCAAATGAAGATCCCATGTAGCTGTAGGTTCTACAAGAATGTAAAAACATTAACATCAGAAACTAGAAAAGTAATAAGATGATAGTCAGTGTTTGAAAAGCTTTTGAAGTTTACTTATAGTAACTGCCTAGGTTTAATACGAGTAAATCTCGTATTGAGGCAAAAAATGTGTGTTTTATGTGATTTTGTACTACTTTTCAGGCAGTGTGTTATCGTGTGTTTAACAAGTCAACCTCCACAAGCAGTAAGTATTCTTGACAGGGCAAGGAGCACGATAACCTCTCATCCGTATCAAATGTGTTGGGTCTCAAACGAAAGGTTGCTCTCTCTTAGGTCCCCTATCCACCAGTTCCATTGCCCTTTGGAATCACTCTCAAGGGCAGTGTGCAAATTACTTTTCATTATTTGTTTCAAATGCAATMTTGTACTGATCTCTCTCTGTCTGGCTTAAGCTTTCGCGAGCAACATTGTTTCAGCTGGGCACTCAGTTTCCCGCACCGATGAGCTCGGGACTGACACAGCTCCGTTTCAGGTGTTCTGACTTTTCTTTTTACTAAAAATGTTCATTTGTCAGCAAGACGCATCAATTAGGCTAATTCGGGCTACAAGAGTGTAGGCCTAATGACAATCGCTGAATGTAATTACACTTTTTGGTGTTTTGTAACAGAAATCTCCTTCCATTAATCAAATGGCGGGTTCACACTTCACGGTGCACTTTTTGGATGCTGGAATCATTTGTGTTGATAAATGTGCGTAGGTAGCCTACTTTTTGGAGAGATTTGTTRGACAGTCAGATGAAAACGTCATGAAATGAATAGGGACCCCCGAATATCACGGTATAATTGGCACTGCTCAAGGGGAGTAAGAACATGGCCACCAACGCTGGAAAAACAATCCCACTGAGACGAATGATGGCCACTGAAATGATGGGAACATTCACTCAATAAGCATCATTTATCTGCTGGAGGTCTATTTAGGTTGCTTTTTGGTTGCCTACCGGCATAATTATTAGGGCACCATTTCACTACGTAAGCTAAAAGCATTGTGAATAAAGTAAGAAGAAAAATTTGTATACACAACGTTTTGACCTGTAGTGTGAGCGCTGTCCTACTTTTCACAAATCCACCACCATTTTGAAATGTTTATATTTATCGGACAATCCACTGCTCTAGTGAGCTATATAACATGAAATATACATTAGGATCAAAGTATAAACCAGGGGCTACCATACTCTTCTCTGTAATCATCTTTGAGCTTTAGTATTGGCCATTGAATAAGGAGTGGTGCATCATAATGGTACGACGCTTCAGTGCCTCAGATGCCTTCTTTACAATGACCAATGCATCTGCTCCACTAGGTGCACATGGTGTTCTAATAAACAAACGCGCTATAGAGGAAAATAAAAACACTCTACTCTCATTGGTCGACGAGGGAATCCGTTGGCAGGGAACCTGAATACAGTAACAAACAAACCACTCGTAAAGAGGCTTCGTCACCCTGGTAGCGACTCCCCGTGGGTGCATTAACCCCTATCTGTCAGAGAGGATTTAAACGATACAAGTGTCTACATTGTGGCCTGATTCGAGCCAATCAATGGCCATGGTTCGCTGTGATTTATTCATCCCCCTCGGTGCGGTGGCATAATGATTATTTAATGTGACTTTGTGTTGCACAGCAAGGTGCCCAAACGTCACCGACGGGGTCATAGGAGGGCAGAGGGAGTTGGTTATTGGTATGCACGCCCAGTCTCTGGGTGATCCAGTGACATCAAAGACAAATGAATAATTCTCTGCAATGATTTGTTTATTGATGACTGGCCGTTTCAAAGTGAAAGGCGTGCGGKGGGAGGGAGGGAGTATCCGATTCTGGGCGCTAGTTAGCGTTACTGCATTTGTAATTGTTGCTGGCTTTATCCGATGAAAAAACGATTTTCTTTGGAACTTTCACTTGGAAAATGTTCATTCATTATTCATAACTGTATTGTACAGCAATGAGGACGATTTTCAGAAAGACAGATAGAGTTGCGTAGATGAACGGCTATATCCAAATGCATGGATAGTGTATAAAGAAATGTCACAGGGAACTGTCTTGATTTGAAGGCAACAACAATAGTGGAAAAGACTGAGGTAAACAATATGCTGAACCAGGGGAAAATAAGTAACGCTCACTGGGATACAGTGAGTGTCAGATTTATTCAGCCCATGTGCTCAGTCTGATGGTCTAGTAAGCATTTCACCTGTTGTTTATGAAGCATGTGACAAATAAAATAAAAGTTGATTTGAACACATGTTGACCCCAGTGTACATAGTTTGAAGGGCAACGCCCTTCTATGTATTTATAATGAGATGCATATCATGTTTAACTCTAAAGAGTTACATGGACTCAAAAGACATGACCAGAATGACATTGCAGGGGTTCAAAAACGAACGCATTTAGGATGGAAAACTCAATAATGTCCCTGTGCACCACTCGTTGCATCATACTCTGCTAAATCATTATAATACATAAATATCTAGTGCCTTCTGGCTACCAGAAGCATTTACCTCTTCGGTATGCGCCACCTTACTCGCTTTGCGATGCCTTTCTGAATCTGAAGCCTTCAAACCCATTACAAAGCTGAATCTAACTGAATCGCTCCCATTCACATTCATAAGCATGCCCCCAAAGCATGCTATTTACAGCACTCTCTCAGATATACAATGCATGCTTTTTCCCCAGCAATATCCCATTTGCCGTCTCCATTTGTTCCATAAACCCAGGATGCAAGTCCCGGCCCATGTGATGTTTTTCGTAACAGCGGCTCTGYGTCCTTGGGGAAAGTCGGGAGTGTAGTAAACAACAGTTTGGAACCTCTCAGATCATCTCACCGTGGTGAGTTAAGATTCCCCAAAAGACCCACATGCGAGAACAAGATGATGCAAGTGTGAATAAACAGCACACTAAACAATGCAAAAACTTTACATGACACGGCGCACAACACGACTCGCTCGCCACACGTCACCCCGCTTGGATTAGTTCCTTGAAAGTTGCACCAGTAACATATTGTGTTACCACGGTCTATGGAGAAGCGACATACGTAGAAAGTGGGTAAAACCGGAWAGGTGTCTGCACTCGAGAAAAGCATTAACATTAACGCTAGCAGGAAAGACTGTGTATTTTTACTAGCATATCTGCTGTCATGGAAACAAAGAGTAATATATTCACGGTGGCAGGCCCGTTTCATTTAACCTGCTACCTTTCAATCCCGAACAATTGTAATTCATTCCTCCACATTGGCTTAATTAAAACCTGATAAGAGTGTTTTAGGCAGAAGAGAGAAGCCTGATTAGTTCTCGCCAGTGTGTGTCATCACTAATCATTTGTGGCATTTTTGTATTGAGAAAGACTTTAACATTAATAATTTATTAATAAATACCCAAGAAAGGACCCCCTGCTAAGAAATCACAAGGTTGTTGGCTCTATTCTTACATCACTACATTGCAGGGCATATGACTATGTCACGCCCTGACCTTAGAGATCCTTTTTATGTCTCTATTTTGGTTTYGTCAGGGCGTGAGTTGGGGTGGGCATTCTATGTTTTGTGTTCTAGGTTTCTATTTCTGTGTGTTTGGCCGGGTGTGGTTCTCAATCAGAGGCAGCTGTCTATCGTTGTCTCTGATTGAGAACCATACTTAGGTAGCCTTTTCCCACCTGTGTTTTGTGGGTAGTTGTTTTCTGTTTTGTGTTGTTGCACCTGACAGGACTGTTTCGTTCTTTCGCTTTGTTATTTTGTTTAGTGTTCTGTTTTAATAAATTAACATGAACACTTACKACGCTGCGTTTTGGTCCGATGATTCCTCATCTTCAGACGACGAACATTACAGACTAGAAGGGAAAACTACATGTATATAGCACTCTGTTGGTGGCAAGAATTTMATATAATAATTTAAATTGGAAAAACTAAGTGTTGAAAATCTCTTCCCATTTATTTTGAACCTGTATGGCACAGCTGTCAACATTTTTGTCCTCAAATGAAACAGGTATATTTTTCTATTTATGCKAATTCCTTTCAGCCAATTTGTATCTTAAATATATGGCAGGTGAACAAGTTCCCTACTTTCTCCCTTTTCCACTTGCCTCCGCCATTTTTGTGGTAGTGCTGCAATCAATTGGTTGTAAATTAGGATTGAGCAGATATTCCCATATATTTTCGATAGCTGCATATGTGACATAACTCCTTCTATTCATAATGTCATTAATAAATATAATACAATAAAAATAAAAAAAATCCATAAAAAATGTTTTTCTATTAATCAGTATATTTGAGTTTCACCATAACATTTGTTGTAATATTTGTTCTATCTATTCTGGTYGATAAAACTGAAATTGTAACCAGCTTTGTATGGCTTGTTTAAGCCAGASTGATACTTTAAKCAAAATGTTATTTTCAATTAGTCGGAAATTATAAATTGTAATCTTAGTTAGCATCTCTTGACACTGGACAATTTCCTCTGTGAACCTATTGCAAAGTTAATTTTATTGTGTTCTGTACGAGGGGACTGAAAATGTATTTACCAAAACGAATGTATGTTTGTACAATATTGAGTTCCACAATATGGAAAGGAGTTGTAGGGAWGATGGAGAAATACTGTACATACTATTATAGACACATATGAATGAATTCATGTTGAGCGTGGGTTTACCTGCAGTATGAAATTGACACTCTGTACAATTACATACTGAATGGGAAAAAATTGACAATTATAGTGAATTTCTATTTTTAAAAGCTCTAGGATCAAGACGTAATTGGTTTGATTACACAAAATGGTAGGCTGAACGCAGTGCCAGTGGTCTCCCATTGTTACTAAAAGCATGTGTTGGCACAGACTTGCTCTGAACTGAGTGACGCCCAACTGTTAAAACATTGTTCAATATAGATGCCTCATGACATTTTTGGAACGGTAAAAAAAAACATACACGCTTAAACGTTTTGCTACTGTATCTTCATTTCAAATTGTGTGATGCATCTCTCCAAATCCTCAATGACTTGGATAGGCCTATACCTCTTTATGGGAGAAAGATTCCCAAATATTTTAATGCTGTTTCTCTGCCAACACAACYTTGCTAGGAATGCATCCAATAGGTAGTCACCACGTCACATTAGAGATGATCAGAGGGTTGATACAAGGTTGTCACTCAACATTTTCCAATGGTACCGATATTGCACAAAGTTGTAGCCTATGAAGTTTCTGAAATGTTGTATTGGCACCGAAGCTTACACTCTGAAAAAGMTGTTGTAAAGTCCATCTCATCACAACCTACATTACAGTAATTGCAAAATTGCGACAATTTATTGTGCTTGTTAGTGTTGCTTAAACAACTCATGAAAATGTTTAATAAGTGATTATTTAAGGCGCAAAAGCTTTTGCCGCCATTTAAAGCAGCCTCAAAAAGTTTTWAAAAATTGATGTTCCCCTTCCACGTAAATGACTCCATCGCACAGGCCTTCGGGTTCCTCTCGATGAAGCTCACAAGTGAAGCCTGAAAAGAACAGGTTGTCAAGGGAGATAGCTAAGTATTCAACAGGAACGCACTGCTGTCGGCACAACAAGCTAAACCTWTCCAAGCGTGCTCAGCCAATCGATTGACTGCAAGTGAGCATTAGTCCCCCTGTTCTAGACCAAAGCACACAATTGGGTGTGTAAAGGTGCTGCTTGTGCGATCCACCTGCACGTTCACTCATCCAGGATTGAACTTTCCATCCCATTACTCTCTTTGGCCTGATCAGTCAATAGGGGCCCATGCTTTTCTCTCAGCGTGTCCATATTAGAATGCATCCCTCATCCCATGTCAGTAAATGGTSCAATTTGTCAGAGCGTGCCATGCTTGACTAATTGTCAACTCCTAACACTACTCCCAGTGTTACTTCACAGAACATTAGGTTGTCTTGCTGGTGGCAGCTAGCCACAGCGTGTGTTTGGTGACATACGATATCTTGGGGAGTTTTGGTACAGTTGTTATTTTGGGCTTTTTGACGGCTGGTTTTCTGGTCGAAGGGGACAGAAACACATGTCCCAGTAATGTGTTCATATTATGATGTGGAATTAGTTCATTTGAGGATGGYTTTTGTTTGTTCTATTATAACAGCTTGTCAATAGTGTGTCAAAAGAACACAAGAACATGCTGCATGTCACATTTTGTGTTTGTGTGTCTGAGTCGGTGTGTTCTTTAGAATCTTAGTAACAGCAACTATTGAATCTGAAACAGSGGAWTTACCATCAGAACCCAAATTAATCAAAGAATCTCCCGTTTCTGTAAAGAACCTTTACACCTCTGATTGTAAATCCAAACTAGTCCTTTCTAAAAMAATTAASAACTCCTCTTCTCTCAAAAGAGGAAGCCACCTCGCTGGGAGCCTAAATCACTCTCAATGAACTCAAATGGGCATTGGATAGCATAWATAAAGGCAAAACACCTYGATGGGARGGTATAAGTTCTGAATCAATTAGGTCCACTAGTACTCTAAATTATTAATACAGCCATTCACAGAAGTACATTTGGGAGAGATGTGAATACAGCACTAATTTGGCTTTTATGCAATAAAGGTAAGGATGCCAACCAGTGTTCTCACTATCTCCCCTTATCTTTGATGAACACAGATATTAAACCGTTTTCTAAAATATTGTCGTCCCGTCTCAAAACTTACTTACCCAAATTGGTCCACACAGACCAAAGCGGGTTTGTTAAAAAGCTTTTATCCTCAGATAACCTCTGTTGACTATTACATATCTTAGATGCTTCATCAGACACAACAGRTCCTTGGGCTGTATTTTCCCTCGATGCAGAAAAAGCTTTTGATAGACRAGAYWMYTSARKWRTCTYGTCTATCTTGTAACATATGYGAAATGGCTCCCATTTCATTAATATGATTAAAATACTATGATTAAAATACTATARGCCAATCCCTCAGCCATAGTTTTAAAAAGCAATATCTGCTCAAATCCATTCAGAATCACTAGAAGCAATTATTATCCATGGAACCTCTGGCCTAMGCAATTCGTTAACCTAAGGAAATAACACCAATTTCCCTAAAATCGACTGATCACTTCATCAAAAAATATATATCATTTAACTAGGCAAGTCAGTTAAGAACAAAGTCTTATTTACAATGACGCCTACCCCGGCCAAACCCCAACGACGTWGGGCCAATAGTCCCTATGGGACTCCCAATCATGGCTGGTTGTGATAAAGCCTAGAATCTAACCAGGGTTTGTAGTGACACCTCTAGCACTGAGATGCAGTGCCTTAGACCGCTGCGCTACTCGYGAGCCCCATTATATGCKGACAATATTTTACTGTATCTAGACAATGTACAGTTGAAGTCGGAACTTTACATACACTTAGGTTGGAGTCATTAAAACTAGTTTTTCAACCACTCCACAAATTTCTTGTTAACAAACTATAGTTTGGCAAGTCGGGTAGGACATCTACTTTGTGCATGACACAAGTAATTTTTCCAACAGTTGTTAACAGACAGATTATTGCACTTATAATTCAATGTATCACAATTCCAGTGGGTCAGAAGTTTACATACACTAAGTTGACTGTGCTTTAAACAGCTTGGAAAATTCCAGATAATGATGTCATGGCTTTAGAAGCTTCCGATAGGCTAATTCACATAATTTGAGTCAATTGGAGGTGTACCTGTGGATGTATTTCAAGGCCTACCTTAAAATGCAGTGCCTCTTTGCTTGATATCATGGGAAAATCAAAAGAAATCAGCCAAGACCTCAGAAACAAAATTATAGACCTCCACAAGTCTGGTTCATCCTTGGGAGCAATTTCCAAACGCCTGAATGTACCACGTTCATCTGTACAAACAATAGCACACAAGTATAAACACTATGGGACCACGCAGCCATCATACCGCTCAGGAAGGAGACGCGTTCTGTCTCCTAGAGATGAACGTACTTTGGTGCGAAAAGTGCAAATCAATCCCAGAACAACAGCAAAGGACCTTGTGAAGAAGCTGGAGGAAACAGGTACAAAAATATCTATATCCACACTAAAACGAGTTCTATATTGACATAACCTGAAAGGCTGCTCAGCAAGGAAGAAGCCACTGCTCCAAAACTACCATAAAAAAGCTGCTTGCAAACCTAAGAACACCATCCCAACCGTGAAGCACGGGGGTGACAGCATCATGTTGTGGGGGTGCCTTGCTGCAGGAGGGACTGGTGCATTTCACAAAATAGATGTCATCATGAGGTAGGAAAACTATGTTGATATATTGAAGCAACATCTCAAGACATCAGTCAGGAAGTTAAAGCTTGGTCGCTAATGGGTCTTCCAAATGGACAATGACCCCAAGCATACTACCAACATTGTGGCAAAATGGCTTAAGGACAACAAAGTCAAGGTATTGGAGTGGCAATCACAAAGCCCTGACCTCAAACCTATAGAAAATTTGTGGGCAGAACTGAAAAAGCGTGTGTGAGCAAGGAGGCCTACAAACCTGACTCAGTTACACCAGCTCTGTCAGGAGGAACGGGCCAAAATTCACCCAACTTATTGTGGAAAGCTTGTGGAAGGCTACCCGAAACGTTTTACCCAAGTTAATGCTACCAAATACGAATTGAGTGTATGTTCCCACTGGGAATGTGATGAAAGAAAAAAAAGCTGAAATAAATCTTTCTCTCTACTATTATTCTGACATTTCACATTCTTAAAATAAGGTGGTGATCATAAGTGAACCTAAGACAGGGATTTTTACTAGGATTAAATGTCAGGAATTGTGAAAAACTGAGTTTAAATGTATTTGGCTAAGGTGCATGTAAACTTCCGACTTCAACTGTATCTCAATCGCTCTCAAACGCARTGAAGATCATAGATACATTTTGATAAATGAATCTAACCAAATCAGCCCTACTGCCTCTCAAGACACGATGACACGACTCCATCTCCAATCTTTTCCCATTGGGAGTAGCTAAGGTTCCTTCCTTAGATGAAACCATTGCCAGAAATGTTAACAGAATGCTAAAATAATTTCAATCCTACCTCAGTTCATGAAATAATATCTRTGTTGCTTTAACCGGCAGAATATCTATTGTCAAAATGAATATATTGCCACGGCTGAATTTCTGTAGTTCAATGCTTCCCATGGCTCARCCTTCTGGATATTGGGGGAAAAATTCATAGTGCGGTTTGAACATTTATATGGCAAGGTAAATGATCCCAGWTTAATTTTGAWAAATTAACACATTTACAAAGAGGGACCGYTGTAAGACAACTATCCGTACCAAACTTTAAATTGTATTTCCAMGCATTAGCATTTCGCCCAATCCTAAATTGGTTTCGATAAGATTCTTCGGCCCTCTGGCCTACTATAGAGAGAAATATGGTGTCTCCTATTGCCTTGGAAGAGGTGGTATTCACTGATATATCCCTTAAACGATGTAAACTATGCTTTGGCCCTATTATTGCTTGCAACAATTACTATTTGCCGCAAAATTGAAAGACAATAGAATGAAAATGGCATGCCCATGCTCCAATATTTCACAATAATGCCTTGTGATCTGGAGGGCGACCRTGTGCATCACCCTAATMGTCCAAATGTGGAATCTGTATCCTTACCGATATCATGGACAGTAATGGTTTGAGAACATTCCAAGATTTGAAAGATACAGTATGTACACATTACCCGGCAATTCCTTTTTTCTATGCTGGCCTATGGAGTCCCTTGGAAAACTCAARCATCCAATGATGGGCTCCCAAAACAACTGATCTCTATAATATATAAACACCTTTTGGAAAGCTCATATTCTGAGCTAGCCATTAAAAAAGTATTGTTCACAGATTGAATCTGAACAACCCTTTKATTGGAACAGAATATGGAAAAATATGACCTTAGCATACTTTTTAYGTTTATTCACAGACTGTATTTAACACCAAGGAAACTGGCCCCAACTGTTCACTGTGTCCCCTAAATCAGGTAGGCACATTCCTTCATATGATGTGGGAGTGCACTGCAGTTATATGCTTCTGGGGCAAAGTTACAAAAAAACATTTCAAGTGCATGAATTAAAATATAAAATGCTTTGCATCTTTTACGTTACTTAATGATGATAGGCCCTTGAATCTTGAATACAAGCCAATTAGATATATTTATTTAGACTTTTCTTTGCTTTCAGGCCTACAGGAAGGGTGGTACGGGGGGGGGGGGTGTCTTTGGTCGTTGTAGAGGAGGGCAGGGGAGATTGCGGTGGGGGGGTAAAAGCTTTGTATTAAACTTGAAGCTTTTCCTCTGTCATATACTCAGAATTTCTGAAACCAGTGTTGTCTGGAAATAGCACACAAAGGAGACATGACTGTCAGGCTTTAGCTTTGCAAGACTCTGAAGCCATGTCAAGCAAAAAACAAACAGAGGTGATTGACAGAGGTGTGTTTGAAAAGGCAAAAAAAAATCCTTGGGTGGTAACTGTTTCTTGTTGGATCAAACAATTTCCATAACCATTGACCTGAATGGAAAAAAACAGAAGGGAAATTAAATATGCATCTATTCAAAGAGCCTTAGAGGCGACCTAAGAAAAAGTGAGAGCCTGCAATGTTGTCTGCTCTTTTTTTATGCAGTTTCTAGGACTCCAGACGACACAGAGTGTGCTGTCGATACGATGAGCACAAATCCAATCCGGTCATTCATTATTTAAAAAACTTTTAAGTGTTCTGTCCGCTGCTCTTTGCTTTGAGATGGGCAGGGATATAGCCATTAAGATAGGAAGATAAAGGGAGATGAACTTGAAAAAGTGAGGGTTACTTATTTATTWATCCCTAGATTTCTCTGTTGATTAATTTATAGATACAGTAGGTAGCAGGATGTAGAACCAAGTGCCCTTATGGTTGTCTGCATCCTCACTGCCCCAAGTCAAAAGCATTGTGAATGCATAAATGCATCAGTGCCTTGTCAGAATCGCCCAAGGAATATTACTTATTTTGGAGGGAAACYTCCATGTGTCGCGAAACAAATGAGTCACAGAATGACAACTGATGAGATGAAAGRGAGATAAACTAAGCTCCTGTAGGGACTGGGGTTATACAACCAGGAACATGTGTTCCAACTCTGTCATTTGGATCTTTGTATTTATGCTCAGCAAGTGCCTTATAATAATCCCAAATTAGTTTAGGAGCATAATTGGGGGGGGGGAGGGGGTACTTGAGGAGTTACATTCCTAAGAGCATTATTCATCTCTCGGGACGCAAGATCTTTGCACAGCTCCCTACTTTAGTTTCACCACAACACTGCTGTCTTCGTTGCAATTCTAATCAAACTTTGGAGAGAGTCAAGTGAGATGTTTCCTCTTGAGGAATGCTTATGAATAGACATTTGATTAAACTACTGTAGAATTACAGGAACTTGATTCTCGCCCTCTCAGCCACGGAGTTSTGTAGCTAAGTCTAGCTACTTAAGAACTCATTTGAAAGCTTGAATCCTGATCTACTCTTGGTGCCCAGATTAATAATGCATTTATGGGGGGAATATTGGTCAAAAGCTAGGGTCTTCCTTCAAGATAATTACAGTGTTGACCTTCAGTGGGGAGGGGGAGAATAGAACTTTATCACCAATCCAGCCTTACGGCCTCCATTGTAAGTAGTCCTACCACAGATCTTTGTTGATCACTGAGAGTAACGATAATGAATAATGAATCTTCGATTTGTTTCACTTTGTTTAATCCCATACATCTTTCGCCTGATGTCGTTGGCCAAAAATGTATAAGTGCCAACGTACAGAGAGTATCATCACTTAAAAATAGACCTCTTGGTCTTCGAAACCTCTTGGGTCTGTTTGATCTTACAGATGTAATAAAATAAAATAAAATGTTTTTGTCACGTGCTTCGTAGACAACAGGTGTAGAGTAACAGTGAAATGCTTAATTACGCCTCCATTTCCAAACTTTGCAGAGTAAAGATAAGATAAAAAACTGAGATAAAAAATAAATAAATAGTGATACGAGGAATAAATACACAGTGAATAACGGATAAAATTAATGAGCAAAAGTAACATGGCTATTTAAATGGAGTACCAATACAGAGTTGATGTGCAGTGGTACGAGGTAATTGAGCTAGCTATGTACTATACATACAGGTAGGGGTAAAGTGACTAGGCAACAGGATAGATAATAGACAGTAGCAGCAGCGTATGTGAGTGTGTAGGCGTGTGTACATTTGTTTTATACATGTTTTATTTAACCCTTATTTTACCAGGTAAATTGACTGAGGACACATTCTCATTTACAGCAACGACCTGGGGAATAGTTACAGGGGAGAGGACGGGGGATTAATGAGCCAAGTGGAAGCTGGGGATGATTAGGTGGCCATGATGGAATTTASCCAGGACACTGGGGTTAACACCCCTTCTCTTACGATAAGTGCCTTGAGATCTTAAGTGGCCACAAAAAGTCAGGACACCCATTTAACGTCCCATCCAAAAGACAGCACCCTACACAGGGCAATGTCCCCAATCTCTACCCTGGGGCATTGGYATATTGTTTTAGACCAGAGGAAAGCATGCCTCCTACTGGCTCTCCAACAACACTTCCAGCAGCACCTGGTCTCCCATCCAAGGACCAACAAGGTTGGTCTGCTTAGCTTCAGAGATGCTTAGCTGCTTAGCTTCAGAGATGTGTGTGTGTGTGTTGGGGTGTCAGTGTAAGTATGTGTGTGCATAGAGTCAGTGCAGAGAGTTAGCGCAAAAAAGGGTCAATGCAGGTTGTCCGTGTAGCCATTTGATTAGCTATTTAGCAGTCTTGTTTAAAAGTGTTATGGCTTGGGGGTAGAAGCTATTCAGGGTCCTGTTGGTTGTGCATTGGAAAGAGGTGTTGTCGTGCCCGCTTCACAACTGTGATGATGTGTTTGGACCATGATAGATCCTTAATGAGGTGGACACCGAGGAACTTGACGCTCTCAACCCGCTCCACTACAGACCCATTACATTTACATTTAAGTCATTTAGCAGACGCTCTTATCCAGAGCGACTTGCAAATTGGAAAGTTCATACATATTCATCCTGGTCCCCCCGTGGGGAATGAACCCACAACCCTGGCGTTGCAAGCGCCATGCTCTACCAACTGAGCCACACGGGACCATTGTTGTGAATGGGGGCATGCTCTGCCCTCCATTTCACGTAGACCACGATCAGCTCCTTTGTCTTGCTGATGTTGCAGGAGAGGTTGTTGTCCTGGTACCACACTGCAAGATCTCTGACCTRCTCCCTATAGGCTGTCTCTTTGTCGTCGGTGGTCAGGCTTACCACCYTCATGTCATCATTGGGGCGGCAGGTAGCCAGTAGATTAGAGCATCGGACTAGCAACCAAAAGGTTGCTAGATCGAATCCCCGAGCTGACAAGGTAAAAATCTGTTGTTCTGCCCCGGAACAAGGCAGTTAACCCACTYTTCCTAGGCCGTCATTGTCAATAAGAATGATGGTGTTGTTTGTGGCCATGCAGTTGTTGGTGAACAGGATGGGACTAAGCACGCACTCCTGAGGGGCCCCTGTGTCAGGGGTCAGCATGATGTATGRGTTGTTGCCTACCCTCACTGTCTGGGGGCGGCCCGTCAGGAAATCCAGGATCCAGTTGGAGTGCAATAGAGATTGCGTTATCTGRGGATCTGTGGATCTGTTGGGGTGGCATGCAAATTGGAGTGGGTCCAGGGTGTCTGGGATGACGGTGTTGATGTAAGCCATGACCAGCATWTCATGGCTACAGATGTGAYRGATTTGGGGTAATTTAGACAGGTTACCTTAGTGTTSTTGGGCACAGGGACTATGGTGGTCTGCTTGAAACATGTAGGTATTACAGACTGGGTCAGGTAGAGGTTAAAAATGTCMGTGAAGACACTTGCCAGCTGGTCAGCGCATGCCCTGAGTATGCGTCCTGGTAATACGTCTGGCCGTGCCACCTTGTGAATGTTAACCTGTTTAAAGGTCTTACTCACATCAGCTATGGAGCGCATGAACACACAGTCTTCCGGAACAGCTGATGCTCTCGCGCATGGTTCAGTGTTGCTCGCCTCGATGCGAGCGTAGAAGTAATTTAGCTCGTCTGGTATGCTCGTGTCACTGGGCAGCTCGTGGCTGGGATTCACTTTGTAATCCGCGATAGCTTGCAAGCCCTGCCACATCCGACTAGWGTCAGAGCTGGTGTAGCAGGATTCAATCTTAGTCCTGTATTGACACTTTGCCTGTTTGATGGTTCATCGGAGGGCGTTGCAGAATTCCTTATAAGCGTCTGGGTTAGTGTCTCTTTCCTCGAAAGCGGCATCTCTAGCRTTTAGCTCAGTGCGGATGTTTACCTTTAATCCTTGGCTTCTGGTTGAGATATATAAGTACGGTCACTGTGGGGACGATGTCATCGATGCACTTATTAATGAAAGCGGTGACTGATGCGGTAAACTCCTCAATGCCATCAGATGAATCCCGAAGCATATTCCAGTCTGTGCTAGCAAAACAGTCCTGTAGCTTAGCATCCGATTCARCGGACCACTTCCGAATTGAGCGTGTCACTGGTGCTTCCTGTTTGAGTTTTTGCTTGTAAAGAGGAATCAGGAGGATAGAGTCATGGTCAGATTTGCCAAATGGAGGGTGAGGGAGAGCTGTGTATGGAGTAAAGGTGATCCAGAGTTGTTTCCCCCTCTATTTGCACAGGTGATTTGCTGGTAGAAATAAGGTAAAATGGATTTCAGTTCAACTGCATTAAAATCACCGTCCAATAGGAGCGCTGGAACTGGATATGCATTTTCTTGTTGGCTTATGGCCCTATATCTGTCTCTTATACACATCTAGATGTGTATAAGAGACAGACACAGGACTGTTGCAGGTTAGTCACGTTTGTTGTTTTGTTAAATTTGTAGTGTTTGTTGGTTTGCCATTAAAATCATGAATACCTCCTACTCCGCATCTTGGTCCGATCCATGCTCCTCCTCGTCTGAGGAGGAGAACGACATTGACAGCCGTTACACTTGGCAAATAGTATAGTCTACAGGCTTATCATGAGCTATTCTAAACCAGGCGAGCAGAACCTCGAGACATRCTTAATATTGGAGCGCTGCATATGGGGCCCCGCTGCCACTAGGGGGCTCCGTCYGGGTTTCAACTTATTGTTGAGAGTTAGAAAAGTTGAACACACAAGGTGTAATTTCGAAATTTGGTAGGGTATCCACAGTTTTCCTCTTATGTCAGTTATTCACAGTCACTCAATTAGCCCATTTTTGAGCAGGATTGCTAGTAAGGTAGTCTAGCCAGCTATCTAAGCCTTGTAGTATATTAGCCAACCGGGCATGCAGGGCATTAGCCCAGGGGGCCTGACCTAAAGGGGGCCCCCATTGATCACTGYGCGAAAAGGGTCAACATCAGGGCATGTCTTTATCTATATATTTCCGGATATCTGACATTTTATTAGATATAAGGAGTTGACATGCTCCAGATACGCATGTCCTTCATTTKATATACGGTGCTAGGATATGCTCCGTAACTGGTCAGTTTCTACATTTATCCAATCCAGCCTCTGAAATCTCCCTGCTACCGTATGAGTCCAGGGAGATATCTGGGGTGAGATGTGTTCAAGACACGCACATGATGCACGTGCACGCGCGTATCTATTTCAGACATACTTAAGCCTTTATACTCAGGCATGAAATAATCCACATATTTTCAGAAATGTATCATAACTGTTGTCCTTACCACACGAAGGTGACATATCTGAGCACACATTTGCACTATATTCAGAAGTAGGCTATACAAGSCACGGAAAGGCAAACATCGTCAGATTTAATCCAAGTTGCTATTTCCAAGGATCATCTCTGATATTTCTATTTAAAAAATGCAGCATAGCAAATCCAGAGCTCCAATCACAACACGTGTTTTCTGGAAAGATACAAAAGGTAGGCCAATCTTTGAAAAACATTTATTTTATTTTTTTAACAGTTGCGCACTCTCAATGTTAATATCCCTGCCTGCCCTGTTTGATATAATGGACAATGAGATGAGTGCAGATTGGGTTGTCCGCGGCGGTCCCTCACAGTCCAGAACCAACGTGGTGGCAGTGTTGGTCTGTGATCCACTCCAAACTGTCAATGCATAAATCTAAATTGTGTCGATATTGCAATAAAATATTTCACATAACCATACCACACGGTAGCTAACATTAGTTAGCTACCGTGTTTCATTCATGACGAAAAAACGAATTGTGACTAGCCAAGTTAATAGTTAACAGCAAGTTAGCTAGTTAGCTTATATTAACCAGTAATACAAAATCTGRCTAAATGTTTTAAAACATTAGCTGTTACCTTGATGTTTGATAGGGGGTAAAAAAAGGAAGGCAATTTTGTTATTTGTTAGCTAGGTTGCTAGCTAAGTGAGCTAAACTACCACTTAACTTTTACCCCCTATCAAGCCTAGCTAGCTAGCCCTACTGGCCACTGGCAAAATTAGTTAACGTTCTTGATTCCAGTTACTAAGATAAATAAAACATCTCAAATTAGCTACTCACTTTAGCATTAACTTCTTCGAGGTATTTTCAGTACAGCTTCTCAKTTCTTTGTTTCTCCATTGCCAGTTCAGCCACARCGATTACACACTCTTTTGTGGTGCCCAAATAAAATAATGACAGTTGGAACTTTACTCACGCCTTTATACAGAGGCAATTAAAAAAAAAAGAATGATATGGATTTAATATTTGTCAAATTATTGAGCATGTCCTCAAATATCAAATACGCATCAGAAATGGTTTATTATTTACGTTAGGGGTGTGTACGGGAGGCGAAGTCAGGTGCAGGAGAGCAGAATGTCGTGAACAGGCGCACTTTAATTCCGTTCCACAAAATACAGCACATAAAAACAATAACGTGGCAAAAACACGGAACATGGCKAAAGTAAAGCGCCCGACAATAATCCACATCACAAACAAACAATWACACACAAAGACATGGAGGGGAACAGAGGACTATATACATGCAGTATTTATGGAATGAAAACCAGGTGTGTAATGGAACAAGACAAAACCAATGGACATATGAGAAATGGAGCGGCGATGGCTAGAAAGCCGGTGACGTCGATCGCCGAATGCCGCCCGAACAAGGAGAGGAGCCGACTTCGGTGGAAGTCGTGACAATTTAGCAAATCAAAATCCTGATATGGACCTCAGCCAAGAGCATATGAATTGTATGTGCTGAGGAAATATACTATATTGTCAGTCAGTATTTGTCAACCTAGAAAAAAATAAGATGTAATAAAATGTCCACATTGGCCTATTTCAGGATATCTAATGAGTTCATGTCCGGCCATATAATGTATGATATCTGYAGGGAATCCAAAACGTACATGTGCATGAAAGAATATGGATTTCATAGTTGTCAAATGATTGAGCATTATGCTGAAAACTCAGAAATGCATCAGAAATCGTTCTTATTTTCAGCATATCAAAAGCATATCAAGATCCAGTTATGGAACACAGCCAAGAGATGCATATCTGGACTTAATATACAGTAGCTTCCTATCTTGAATGTGCTGAGAAAACACAGATGTGCTATGTATACAGTCAGTACTTGTCAACACGAAGAGAGAAAATAGGATTTCACATATCTCTGGATATCGAATGAGTCCATATCCATATTATTCCATATTATATTCGGAGTAATCCCAATATCATATATGTCTAAAAGACACATCTGGATTCAGAATGTCAGGATGTGGTGCATATCCATAAAACTCAAAATACTGTATGCATTGGAAATGGTCTGTATTCTTTACAACAGTGGTCACCTTACTGGTCAATCGCCATCGATGGGTCCATCTTCAAAGCATTCCTAATCGATCGCCAAACATTTCTGTAAAAAACCCAATGATTAGCCTTGATTTCCTATTTTTTTAAATTCCTCTCGCGGTGTTGGCAGTAGGTGCACCCGATTCAGCTGCCCTGAGCGCCAGGTAGGCGACGTGTTCCCATTTTTTATGATTTCATATGTCTGAAGGTACAAACTCCCTTCACAGTGGGCCTGGAGGGAGAAAATCAAGGGCACTATAGGCCTACCGCTGGCCAATCGGATGGCTCAGATTATCATGCCTGCAGTAACGTAGCAGGCGTCAAAGAGAGCTACAGCAAAGTTGATACTGTAAGATTTCTTAACTTTTAAAACCCTGACTAGAGAGAGAGACTGTCAACGACTGTTTAAGTTTTTACTCAGCACTGTCAACACTTTCTATTCAAACTTTTATAATCCATAAAATGTGCCTTCTCCCTACTTCCACTCGCGTTACAACCAGCACTAAGCTGCAATGAATAAGTAGGAAATTGTATCGATAGGTTTTCGTTGTTATTGTTGTGWGCTTGGGTCTTTTTTTAATATCGAGGAATATTTKACTTTCTCTAGTCATAAGAATAACAACGTGGATTTGTGCATGAGGCAGAAAAAATGCCGTGCGAGTTTTACCATCAGCTGGAAAAGGGTGTCGCTTTTTGGTCAGTGTCAGCAGAGAAAAGGGAGATTTTTTTTAACGTTCTGAGAAGAACAACAATGCACTAGCAGGGCAATTCAAGCAAAGCCAATACGCGGCGATAATGTTTTGGGCCAATAGCCTACTGGCCTAACCTCATTACTACTGTACTGTTTTTAATAGGTTAATGTTGCATAGGCTTACGTTTTTGAAGTAATGTAAAAAAATTAAAAAAATAAAAAAAGGAACGGTAGCTTGCATTTTGACTCAGAAAGTGATCTCGACTCAAAAAAGGTTTGTGACCACTGCTCTAGAATATCAAAAACATTACACGTAAAGATATACCCTGATATGGATCTGTTTTACCCAGTGGATTTTCTTAGTCACTTAGTCAAAAGTCATGGCAAAATGTGTAGAATTGCAGGATATTACCTTTGAAAACTCAAAATGATCTCCGCCCAATTGCAAAATCTGAAGAATTGCATGAAATTAGTTTTAAAACCCCCCCCAAAATCTGCCAAATGGCAAAATGAGAGAAAAATAATATTTTTTTTGCAATTGGGCAGAGATAAGGCATTCTACATTTTCTGTAGGGCACCCAAAAGGAGAGGGGTTGCCCTGACTCCTAATTTTAGGCTGTCCTAATATGAACACCATATAACGATGAGAAAGTCAGTCAGCAAGATGATAATGGCTATCAATCGAACCGTGATTTGTCAACWGCAACAGCTGCATTTCAACACTCGTTCTGCCATGCGAAATTTCCAGGAAGTTTGAAAAACACCTCGAGAGTTGCTAATTAGTTTCATGTCTATGCACACACCATCCCATTCTCAATGAATATGTAATCTCCCTGTACACATTACCTTAGAAACACAGAATCCTTTTGTTTAAAGTGTACAGTCCCTCCCGTACCGTATTCACACCATGAATATTCAACAAATGCAAATATTGACTTTTCTCATGTAGAGTGAATCCTTTCCTAGAGATTTAAATAAGGAAATACCAGTCAAAGCATATTTTTGGGGGGAATAGTTCTGATGAAGGTGACCTTTGGCCTACTATGATCGGAACATTAGCCACTGTAGCATTCATCTGTAGCATTCACTCTAGCATTCATTCAGATTATTTATATTATCTCGTTGACCACACATATGGCTCCCACAAGACCATTGGAAATGGAGGGTTTATTCACAAGGATTTTTCAAGTGCTTCTACAGTACGAGCTACTGTGTGTACATTACAGATAGAGACGGCAAGCTCTTGAGGCAGCTTTAACTAGTATTTAGGACATGCCCACCTGTCCGCTAAGGTTTTGCCGGTCAAAGAGTCACCGTTGTCCATGAGAGSGCCTTATGTCATCCAACTCTTACCCCAGGCCTCTTTACTGCTCAGTATATCTTCTGGCGATTTCTCAARTTCTCTCCATAACGGAGTGCTAATAAAAGCATAGTACACTCTGTGAATCTTAATTCCCGGTAACCTGATTAAGACTTATGGAAGCTATTACATATTAACTCATTGGGAGACTGTGGGATGTGATTAAAACAACAGGGAGTCTTCCGCCAATAAGTCTGTCAGAGGAAAGTGCAGTGCACTGCGAAATGTTCAATGTTCCYCTCTTACATACTGCTGTGCTGCAAAGCTATTAAAAGTGTAACCCAGTCTCATAGCGGGGGCATATCATTTTAGGATTAATARACATTTTAGGGGATAATGTTTGCAACCTTTGAATTATTCAAATGTGCCAGAGTCTGGGGTAGGGTTGGGATGTGGTGGCGGTGGGATGCTGAGCATTCAAAGTAGTAGATAATATCATCATATCAAAGTTGTTACTTGTTGTACAGATGGTAGTACAGATAGAGGAATTTATACCCTGGTTACAGGTAACTTAAAAAAAACAAATGTCTGCTTTTATATAGAATTAAAAACAGAAGGCAGACTACATTTGACACAGCAACAGAGAGGATTCTGTGATTGTTATTCAGGGAGTACCTGCAACTTCCGATTCWGATTTTTTGTTGTTGTTCCAAATAGTACCACAGCATGGCTTTGAATGCACCAAATGTCATGCATTTGGGACATAATATATATTTGACATGTGTGTTCCACCGGCTTTTCAATATTGTAAGTTGGAATAGCCTATTTACTCCTGCAAATGGCATTTTCCTGACAACATCCCAAGGTATTTTGTACCAAGCCGAACAGCCAGAGATATTGATATGGTCCCAGACTTCATTTGGTACTCCGATTACACTGCGTTCTGGCATGAGATGGGTGTATTCTGTCCATTTTTGTCCGTTCCAGTCCGACATCATTTTGGTTTATTCTGGATCTGTCCTTAATCATTTTATGTGCACCACGAACCAATGACTAAATGTAAAAATATAACAATCTGTCTGTCTGAAAATGTGTGAGACAACAGCATGCATAGAAACTCCCTTTGTATACAGTAATGATATGTTATGTCTATCCAATTACTCTTAACTTCCTGTTTTGAAGATTGAACTGGAGTCTCAAAATATTGGAGCTAGGGCATATAAGGTCACCATAACAATTGATTCATTCCTTTGGATTTGACTACACATTTGACCCCCCCAAAAAATATTTGGATATCAAATCAAATCAAAGTATATTTGTCACGTGCGCCGAATACAACAGGTGTAGACCTTACAGTGAAATGCTTACTTACAGGCTCTAACCAATGGTGCGGGGAAAAAAGGTGTGTGTGTGTGTGTGTGTGTGTGTGTGTGTGTGTGTGTGTGTGTGTAGGTAAGTAAAGAAATAAAACAGTAAACATACATTTGAAAAAAGAGTAGCAAGGCTATATACAGACACCTGTTAGTCAGGCTTATTGAGGTAGTATGTACATGTAGGTATNACAGACACCTGTTAGTCAGGCTTATTGAGGTAGTATGTACATGTAGGTATCGTTAAAGTGACTATGCATATATGATGAACAGAGAGTAGCAGTAGCGTAAAAGAGTGGTTGGCGGGTGGTGGGACACAATGCAGATAGCCCAGTTAGCCAATGTGCGGGAGCACTGGTTGGTCGGGCCAATTGATCCAATTTAGCGCTAGCTATAGCAATAAGTAATACGAAAGGTTTTAACTTCCTGTTTTGCACTGTTCATAACTTCAAATAACCATTAACGCTAGACAAATCGGGCCTCAGGGGACCCCCTTATAAGCCAATGAGCAGTCATTTTGACTCAAACATTCTAACAGTCTAATACCACATTTCAAATGGTCCTTTGGTTGTGTTTATGAAGGTCTTGGGTAACATCAGTATACTGTACGTGAACATTATTATTTCAAAACATATATTAGCATTTTCATTAGTTCATGTTGCTGTAGGCTATCTGCTCCATACACGAAGCGCATGGAACAGTGGTTATTCGTGGCAGAAGTTATATTTTGAAATGCAGTTCATCTCTTCAATTCTGAGAGTTATTTGGGTAAGGGTTTTTGAAAACTCAAAATCTAAATGTCTTACCTGCATGTGACTCTATAGGAGGATTTGAAAAAGTCACTTTGTGGCACTTGGGGACAAAAAATGACACATCCTCTAAAAACTGCTTATAACACAAATTCTGTTTGTGATATTGAAATTCTTACAACATACTTTTGTTAAATTAAATGWTTTAGGAAAAGTCAAGGACGGAAGGGGGCATGACTTAAAAAATGGCAGCGATACACTACATGACTTAAAGTATGTGGACACCTGCTTGTTAAACATCTTATTCCAAAATCATGGGCATTAATATGGAGTTGGTCCCGCGTTTGCTGCTATAACAGCCTCCACTCTTCTGGGAAGGCTTTCCACTAGATGTTGGAACATTGATGTGGAGACTTGCTTCCATTCAGCCACAAGAGTGATAYTGAGGTCGGGCACTGATGTTGGSCGATTAGGCCTGGCTCGCAGTCGGCGTTCCAATTCATCCCAAAGGTGTTCTATGGGGTTGAGGTCAGTGCTCTGTGCAGAACAGTCAAGTTCTTAAACACCGATCTCGACAAACCATTTCTGTATGGACCTTGCTTTGTGCATGAGGGGCATTGTCATGCTGAAACAAGAAAGGGCATTCCCCAAACTGTTGCCACAAAGTTGAAAGCACAGAATTGTCTACAATGTCTCCGTCAGACTCCCAGATGGTGAAACGTCATTCATCACTCCAGAGAACGCGTTTCCACTGCTCCAGAGTCCAATGGCGGCGAGCTTTACACCACTCCAGCTGACACTTGGCATTGTGCATGGTGATCTTAGGCTTGTGTGCGGCTGCTCGGCCATGGAAACCCATTTCATGAAGCTCCTGATGAACAGAWTTTGTGCTGATGTTGCTTCCAGAGGCAGTTTGGAACTCGGTAGTGAGTTTTGCAAACGAGGAAAGACGTTTTTCATGCGCTACACACTTCAGGACTAGGCGGCCCCGTTCTTTGAGTTTGTGATGCCTACCACTTTGCGGCTGAGCCGTTGTTGCTCCTAAACATTTCCACTTCACAATAACAGCACTTAAAGTTGACCAGGGCAGCTCTAGCAGGGCAGAAATGTGATGAACTGACTTGTTGGAAAGGTGGTATCCTATGACGGTGCCACGTTGAAAGTCACTGAGCTCTTCGGTAAGCCCATCCTACTGCCAATGTTTGTCTATGGAGATTGCATGGTTTTGAGTGCTCGATTTTATTCACCTGTCAGCAACGGGTGTGGCTGAAATAGCCGAATCCACTAATTTGAAGGGGTSTCCACATACTTTTCTATATATAGTGTATATGAATTTTAAAAGGACTCACTTGGCTCTTCTAGTGTTATTACAACTTTTGCATTGCAGCCACATGGTCTAACCTCACCTCTCTATAGAAAATGTTACTATAAATCGACAATAGTTTAATTATTTATGAATCTCCTTAATTTTACTCACACCGTCTAGTTATTTGGCTTGAAATTAGTTTGTTGAAAACTAGCCAAAATCGGATACATCTTCTCCTTGCTTACAGAGAATAGTAATTTATAATACTAATAATTAAATAATATTGTTTGATATTTTGTAAAGTGCTTTTCATTATACAGAATAATRTCAAAGTGCGTAATTACAAAAAATAACAAATAGAACAAAAATTGGCAAAATTCGACAGGGTAACTGACACAAAGAACACAGCTGATGCTACAAGGGACAATGACACCAATGAGCACAGCTATCAACAGAAAGCCTTCCTAAAGAAAAAGCTCTTTAGGCCCATTTTAAAGGAGCCCAGAGTCTCTGGTGCCTTCAGGTGGTCCGGGAGGGCATTCCAGAGGCTGGGGAGAGGTCAAGCTAAAAGCCCGATACCCCAAGCAGCAGCGCTTGGTTCTGGGGGTGTGGAGGAGCAGGCTATCGCTTGACCTGAGGGTGGGGGTGAGGTTATGGAGGGAGAGCAGTTCTTTGAGATAAGGAAGGGCATTGCCATGAATTCACTGGAAACTCAGCAGGAGGGTTTTTGAATTCAATCTGGAATTAGACGGGGTACCAGTACAGAGATGCCAGGATGCCAAAGAAGGGTTCATTAAACTGAATCGAAGCCGACAGCTGGGGACCGCCCTTTATGATAATGCCCCCTCTGCAATTTCAGCTTTGACCTTCCCGAGGTGGAGAGAAAAAATTGAGAGGCATCCATTACCAACCCTGCATAACACTTAGTGGCAGACATCTTGGTCACTGCATCACCTTACCTACCTCCTGACATTGACTTATGTTTGTGTTGTGTCTGTGTTTGTGTGTGTGTGTGTGTGTGTGTGTGTGTGTGTGTGTGTGTGTGTGTGTGTGCGTGTTGAAGGGTCTCCACATCACAAAGGTGACAGAGTGTCGGACGAGATGCATCTGTCAGACAACGTGGGAGAGCACGAAGACATTTGTCATGCCGTAGTATTGTGTTGTCTCATGCCACATCGGTGGACGATTAGGTGCCAGGGTAATGTTGTGCACAGGAGATATTAGAGGTACTTTCTATCACCTGTGTGTTGGCCTCTGTAAGAGGTTTTGGTGTTTCCATTTATGTTTAGAGGRTAGACTTTTAGCACGTAGAGCACATTAGCGCGTAGAGCGCAACGATGGGTGTCAATTCGTTAGTCAGTATATGTTACACCAGTACTGGCTTGWCCATCTTGTTCGGCGGAAGGTGTTTCACCTGTGCTTTTCATTTGTTTGCCACTTCTTGGGTACATTTATGGGGTGCTCATTGTGGGTGTCCAGTTGTTGTTGCTAGTTAACTTTCAGTGTACACCCCCATGAMTGTCTTTCAGAACCCCTCTTAAAACACCACCTGTTTCAATTTAGTTGTCAGTGACTCTTTGTTTGTTCCCCCTTCTGTTTGAGCGATATTATTTGGTTTTCTTGCTGGGGAATGCAACACCTCTTTTAAGCATTGACGTTTACAGAAAAAGACACTATATATACAAAAGTATGTGGACACCCCTTCAAATGAGTGGATTTGGTTGTTTCAGCCAAACCCGTTGCTGACACGTGTATAAAATCGAGCACATGGCCATGCAATCTCCATAGACAAACATTGGCAGTCGAATGGCCTTACTGAAGAGCTCAGTGACTTTTAACGTGGCACCGTCATAGGATGCCACCTTTCCAACAAGTCAGTTGATCAAATTTCTGACCTACAAAATCGTCTGTCCTCGGTTCCAAACTGCATCTGGAAGCAACGTCAGCACAAGAACTGTTTGTCGGGAGCTTCATGAAATGGGTGTCCATGGCTGAGCAGCCCGCACACAAACCAAAGATCACCATGTGCAATATAAAGCATGGAGCGGTGTAAAGATCGCCGCCATTGGACTCTGGAGCAGTGGAAACTCATACTCTGGGGCGACGAATCACGCTTCACCAACTGGCAGTCCGACGGACAAATCTGCCATTGTTCGGACTAGGCCCCTTATTTCCATTGAAGGGAAATCTTAACGCTCCAGCATACAGTGAAAGTCTAGACGATTCTGTGCTTCCAACTTTGTGGCAACAGTTTGGGGAAGGCCCTTTCCTGTTTCAGCATGACAATGCCCCAGTGCACAAAGCGAGGTCCATACAGAAATGGCTTGTTGAGATCAGAAGAACTTGACTGGCCTGCACAGAGCGCTGACCTCAACCCCATCGAACACCTTTGGAATGAATTGGAATGCAGATTGCGAGCCAGCCCTAATCACTCAACATCAGTGCCCAACCTCACTAATGCTCTTATGACTGAATGGAAACATGTCCCTGCAGCAATGTTCRAACATCTAGTGGAAAGCCTTCCCAGGAGAGTGAAGGCTGTTATAGCAGCAAAGGGGGGACCAACTCCATATTAATGCCCATGATTTTGGAACCAGATGTATATATGTACGACATACTTTTGGTCATGTAGTGTAAGTAATGTACCAAGAATAGTGTGATTTGGGCTTGATATACACTACTACTATATCTATGAGTCTGTGTAATAACATTGAAAGTATTGGTGACACMTGACGCTGACAGGTATAATGCATTAGGAAGCATTTATAATGCACTGTAAGACTTGTCAGAAGCGGGTATTACACCTTTATAACATCGCAGGATTATCTCCTAATATTCCTGATTAAATAACAGCGATTTTGAGTCAGTTGTCAATAAGCCTTGCAATAAGATATTATAACAACCAATACATGCTTAAAACATGTAATACACAGTACCAGTCAAAAGTTTGGACACACCTACTCACTCCAGGGTTTTTCTATATTTTTACTATTTTCTACATTGTAGAATATTAGTGAAGACATCAAACTATGAAATAACACATATGGAATAATGTAGTAACCAAAAAAGTGTTCAACAAATCAAAATGTATTTTATATTTGAGATTGTTCAAAGTAGCTACCCTTTGCCTTGATGATAGCTTTGAACACTTTTGGCATTTTTTCAACCAGCTTTGTGAGGTAGTCACCTGTAATACATTTCAATTAACAGGTGTGCCTTGTTAAAAGTTAATTTGTGGAATATATTTCCTTAATGCGTTTGAGCCAATCAAGGTAGGGGTGGTACACATAAGAAAGGCCCTATTTGGTAAGAAACCAAGTCCATACTTTGGTAACAGCTCAAATTAGCAAAGAGAAACAAGAGTCCATCATTACTTTAAGACATGAAGGTCAGTCAATGCGGAACATTTCAAGAACTTTGAAAGTTTCTTCAAGCTCAGTCGCAAAAACCATCAAGCGCTATGATGAAACTGGCTCTCATGAGGACCGCCACAGGAAAGGAAGACCCAGAGTTACCTCTGCTGCAGAGGATAAGTTCATTAGAGTTACCAGCCTCAGAAATTGCAGCCCAAATAAAGTTCAAGTAACAGACACATCTCAACATCAACTGTTCAGAGGAGACTGCGTGAATCAGGCTTTCATGGTCGAATTGCTGTAAAGAAACCACTATTAAAGGACACTATTAAGAAGAGACTTGCTTGAACCAAGAAACTTGGTTAGTCTGATGAGTCCAAATTTGAGATTTTTTTCGCAGAGTAGGTGAACGGATGATCTCCGCATGTGTGGTTCCCACCATGAAGCATGGAGGAGGAGGTGTGATGGTGTGGGAGTGCTTTGCTGGTGACACTGCCAGTGATTTATTTAGAATTCAAGGAACACTTAACGAGAATGGCTACCAGAGCATTCTACAGCAATACGCCATCCCATTTGGTTTGCGCTTTGTGGGACTATCATTTGTTTTTCAACAGGACAATGACCCAACACACCTCCAGGCTGTGTAAGGGCTATTTGCCCAAGAAGGAGAGGAGTGCTGCATCAGATGGCCTGAGAGAAGGAAAAGCAGCCAACAAGTGCTCAGCATATGTGGGAACACCTTCAAGACTGTTGGAAAAGCATTCCTCGTGAAGCTGGTTGAGAGAATGTCAAGAGTGTGCAAAGCTGTCATCAAGGCAAAGGGTGGCTACAATGTAGAAAATAGTGAAAACAAAGACAAATTGGTGAGTAGGTGTGTCCACATTTTTGACTGGTACTGTAAGTAAAATAAACCATTATACCAGTTTTAGTAGCCTAAAGTTTTAACAAGTATCATTATGAGAGAAGATGGAATAACCCATGAAATAATGAATTATGTATGTCATTACCCCTGATGGTATTCTTTTATTTAGTTTGCTCATATTATTATTCACTTTTTTGAGGATGACAAGCGGGATATGAAAGACAAACTCATTCCCTGAGATTCAAATCCCCTGGCTTACTCTTCACACCTTCCCGTCTCAAAGAGATGAGAGGGGTCAACACTGCAGTGAATGATAGACATCCACATTGATGGCTTAAGTAGATAGGATAGTCTCTTTCATGCAATGCAAAGGGAGCGGATTCACTTTCAGTGGTTCGACTCATGTTCTACCACTCTGAAGTACTTTGTACAAACCTAAAATAGAAGCCTTTTGGAATGACTAGTGGATTTCTATCAGACCTGGGTTCAAATAGTATCTTTCAAATGCTTACCAGAAAAAGCAAACCCCACCCATCTAGCACTCCAGGCAGGCTTAAGCAAACACTACTTGAAAGATATGCAGTACTATTTAAACACCGACTTCGTACCACCAGTGTGTGGTACGTACTGTAACACACCTCCTTCAGAACAGTACATACAGTATGTTATGTCTTGATAGCCTGTTTACTTCTTACTTATCTTGCCTGTGTCGGGACATTTTGCTCACAGTGAAGYGAAAGTGCTTTTTCTACCTCCAATTCCCCTTTCCAACAACTTGGTCGATATATCCCAGCGAAGGATTCTCATCTTCCACAACTTATTGATGTACAGGTTCCCTTGTGGTTACAGTGTCTGCCCTGAGGAAGGTTGTGAGTTCGATCCCCGGGCRTAGTCATACCGAAGACTGTAAAAATTGGACCTGATGAGTGTCTGCTTGGCACTGAGCATGAAGGAGATACACTACATGTCCAAAAGTATGTGGACAATCTAGAGGCAAAAGAAACGCACACCTATTTYGGTGAGGTGTTGGCTAGCGGAGTGGAACACTTAAAAAAATAAAGGAGAGCCGCACACTCTAGGAGCTCAGATCCAAAAATATTTATGTCCAACGTTTCGACAGACAAGCTYTCTTCATCAGGGTATAAAAGCATGTGGATACCTGCCCGTAGAACATCACATTCCAAAATCCTTTGCTGCTATAACAGCCTCCAATCTTCTGGGAAGGCTTTCTACTAGAGGGTGGAACATTGCTGAAGGGATTTGCTTCCATTCAGCCATAAGAGCATTAGTGAGGTCGTGCACTGATGTTGAGCGATTAGGCCTGGCTCACAGTCGGTGTTCCAAATCATCCCAAAGGTGTTCATTGGGGTTGAGATCAGGGCTCTGTGCAGGACAGTCAAGTTCTTCCACACTGATCTTGACAAACCATTTCTGTATGGACCTCGCTTTGTGCACAGGGGCATTGTCATGCTGAAATAGYAAAGGGCCTTTCCCAAAAGTTGGAAGCACAGAATCGTCTAGAATGTCATTGTATTCTGGAGCGTTAAGATTTGCCTTCACTGGAACTAAGGGGCCTAGCCCGAACCATGAAAAACAGCCCCAGACCATTATTCCTGCTCCACCAAACTTTACAGTTGGCACTATGCATTGGGGCAGGTAGCGTCCTCCTGGCATCCACCAAACCTAGATTCGTCCGTCGGGCTACCAGGTGGTGAAACGTCATTTATCACTCCAGAGAACACTTTTCCACTGGTCCAGAGTCCAATGTTGGTGAGCTTTACACCACTCCAGCCAACGCTTTGCATTGAGCATGATGATTTTAGGCTTGTGTGCAGCTGCTCGGCCATGGAAACCCATTTCATGAAACTCCCGACCCGACGAACAGTTCTTGTGCTGACGTTGCTTCCAGAGGCAGTTTGGAACTCGGTAGTGAGTATTGCAACCGAGGACAGATTATATTTACAACATTCTTCAGCACTCGGCAATCTCATTCTATGAGCTTGTGTGGCCTACCACTTCACGGCTGAGCCGTTGTTGCACCTAGGTGTTTCCACTTCAAAATAATAGCACTTATAGTTGACCGGGGCAAAAATGGCCGGGCAGAAATTTGACGAAATCACTTGTTGGAAAGATGGCATCCTATGACGGTGCCACGTTGAAAGTCAATAAGCTCTTCAGTAAGGCACTTCTACTGCCAATGTTTGTCTATAGAGGTTGCATGGCCGTGTGCTCAATTTTATACACCTGTCAGCAACGGGTTTGGCTGAAATAGCCGTATCCACCAATTTGAAGGGGTGTCCACATACTTTTGTATAAATAGTGTATTTTATACAACAACAAAAAAACAAATAATATCGCTCAAACAGAAGGGGGAACTAACAAAGAGTCACTGACAACTCAATTGAAACAGGTGGTGTTTTAAGAGGGGTTCTGAAAGACACTCATGGGGGTGTCCACTGAAAGTTAACTAGCAACAACAACTGGACACCCACCATGAGCGCCCCATAAATTTGCCCAAGAAGTGGCAAACAAAAGAAAAAACCCACACCAAACCTAATGACAGTAAGTAAACCAAAAATGTGAAGCAAAACAAAATCAGCGAAGATCAGGTTGTTTGTCTGTAAATCAAAATAGGGAGCGCCAACTAAAAGTGTTAACCCTCCACATCTCTCAAGACAACTGCAGCACTGGATCAGCCACTCTCAAATAACATCTGGGCTAGCACAGGTGAAGCACCTTCCGCCCGAACAAGATGGACAAGCCAGTACAGGTGTAACATATACTGACTAACGAGGTGACACCCATCGCTCTACGTGTCCACATACTTTTGTCTACATAATGTAGATTGGGGGTAAGACCCTGCGATGGATTGGTGTCCTGTCCAGMGTGTGTACTTGTACATCAAGCTGCCTCACGCTATAGAAACAGGAGATAGGCTCCTGCCCTATGAGCTGTTCCAGCTCGCACAAGCCKAGGCTACTAGTAGACTTCTTGAAACAAAGTTATTGCAACACACTCCACCAACCACACAGGTTCTCCTTTAAAGTTCTGAAATCCTTTTCCATAGAAATAACAGAAGTCCGTTTATTTCTCAGAACATTCCTTGTTCATTCAATGGAAACGTGTGTTATCTAACTGTTTAATTTGTCGACCGTTCTACTCAACTGTCCAATAACAGTTCCGTCGTCACCCCTGCAATAATATTCATGAAAGTAAAAAAAAAAACAGGTGTTGTGAGAGAGAGAGGAAGAAATGAATAACGGAGACATACCCTTTATCTGCAAACTCCCTGGGAGCCCATCCTGCTGAAACAAAAACAAACAGAAAGACAAAGTCGTGAGATACAACACAATCACACTTCCGTCAAGATAATGAAGCCAACAGAGTAACAACACCAAGAGGAATTTCACTTTTACGGGTGGAATCTCAACCGCTGCTACAAATATGAGGGGATTCGTGTCGAATGCTTATACATTTATTTTACTGTGTGAAGCACTCAATTGAGGTGGCTATTGAGGAAGGTCTGTTGAGAATAGAAGGATACGATAGAGAATATGCTTATTGTGTCATATAGTTGCAGTGGCAACTTGGCTTTTCTGTGACGTTTTTCATATTCATGAGTCACTGCCAACTCACTGAAGAACATTAACATATGCAGAGTGTTTGACAGTGAAAAGCTAAGAGGTGCCGTATCTCCGTAAAGGGGTGTCTTTAAAGGTTAAAAGAAGGTACTTCAGAGGACTGCCAAATGATTTACTAGTGAATCATGGGTGTACTACGGTATAGGACCCGAAATAAAAYGTACAAATTTACAGTAGTGCTACCATGTATGGCTATTCGACAGCTGTTGAAGACCGCAAATAGGAATGGTATAAGTATTCCATTCCACCAGCGCAGTCTCCATTGCTTATCGTCAATGTGGAGAATTCCTCCTTTTGTATTCCAGCTACTGGCAGGGTGGTATTACGAAATTAATACACAGTGTAACAGGTCCAAAGTCAATAACGAGAGCTTTTCTCTTTTCTCTGACAAACACCACACAGAAGGTAGCATACTGTACTTATCATTCATCTTATCTAACATATAGATTGACATGGTAAAGTGCACAGAGAAGCTATAGAACAACGCCTGTTTTCATGTAAGTCCCCAATAGACTTACCTAAATCAATGGCATGTAGGTTAATGCGTGAATCCTGTGACGGCCGGGTATCTAGAAATCTTTTTTTAGAAACCTGTTCTAGCTCTGTGTGTGCAATTTGATGCTTCTATCGCCAAAGTTATAATCCAAAAACACAGCTGCCCCACTACACGGAATTCTATGGCTAAGCTTCCAMCATTCAGCCCAATATGGGACATTTTTAAGCAATAGTTGTAGCTGGTGCTTTCAAAGGGAGTTATATTGTATATCATTTTAAAGGTAAATGCATGACCTTTCAGAACCACTTGTCAAACAGAGTTTAAAATGTATCAGGGTTTCCTTTTTAAAGTAATTCAAAGGTCAAAGTTCTGCTGACCTGAACATGTGTCTGGTGGATAACTGTGAATCAAAGGTTTCCAATGCTATGATTAAAGGGTATACGTGAGCAATGACTTGATGTATGCTAACATTGTTTGTTGTAGGGTCAAATCCCGATGGGAAAAATGAATGGCATGGGGGGGATGAAAGAAAGAATGATAACACACAGTATGCTACCATTGCTGCATTGCTATCACACATTTTCCAACTAGGGACATAGACCTTCAAAAAAAATCACTGTGAACCCAACTGACTCTCCAGGCTCATAAGGCCTACAAATTCATTTTTTTATTTTTTTATCAGCGTGTGTGTTTGTGTGTGTCTATGACTATGCAAGTGTGTACATTTCAATGTGTGCTTGTGAGTGTGTGTGTTTGCAATTGGTGMACGGCGGTATGTGGCGGGCCGTTTGAATAAAGAGAAAACAATACATAATAAAATCCATAAATGTATGATTCTTGTCCAATTCATATCTATAGGCTACATTTAGGTTTTTCTTTCATTCTTTTTATCTGGCATTAGTGTGTAAACCTACACGCTTTAGGGCCTAACCGTATACTTTGCGTGCCAAGTACTTGAAAATCGGCAAATGCTTTTGGTAACTTGGGCAGAAAACGTTAACTGAATGGAGAGTTGAATTAAAGAGACGGGAGGGTCCAGAACAGTAATGTTTGGGAAAGATTTGGTGAAGTGGTAAAAGAGGATGATGGCAGTGCCGACTATGTTATGTGTGATGATTGTGAGGAGCTCTACAAAGAAGTTCAACAGTCACAAGAAGGGGACTTCAAATATGTCAAATATGCCACGTCAAGGGAACTGCACTGTTCAGATGGGTTGAATGGAATGGTAGCCAACCTGAAATGTGGACACTGACTATAGGTCTATAACCTTTCACATAGCCTAATATGATATTAACTCCTGTAGAATCAAGCATTTATTGCAGTAAAATGATACACTAAGTGTACATTTTGACTGTGGAACAGGAGTGGAGAAATATGATTTCTTTCTTTCAGCATCTTGAGAGAATGAATGTATTTTTGTATTTTATTTAAGTAGGCAAGTCAGTTAAAAACACATTCTAATTTACAATGACGGCCTACACCGGCCTAACCCGGACGACGCTGGGCCAATTGTGCACCGCCCTATGGGACTCCCAATCACGGCCGGTTGTGATACAGCCTGGATTTGAACCAGGGTGTCTGTAGTGACTCCTCTAGCACTGAGATGCTAGTGAGATGCTAGTGCATGGTTAGGCCCTTTCTGTAAATGGGCTATCTTTATCAGCATTATCAAAGCTGATAGTATTTCAACCACATAAAATATGCATCCAAGCCAAACCAAAATCTTATCAGAAACATGTTGGGTCATTTTCACCGCTTTTCATTTCCTTAAAACCGATCAAACTGATGTCATTTGAAAATGTTGCATAAAAATCGTTCCTTTTTTGGGAGTTATTGCATTTTCTCCCTGGTCTCTGAACGCCTCGATCCTTAGAGAGAAGCGAGCAGGGATAAAAGAGAACTTTACCGATGTCAACTAGATTGAAGCGTTCATTCTACCGATTTATGACATTCTCGTGAGCAAAGGGTTTGTTTAGACTTCTCGGGTATCACGTGAGGACAGAAGAGAAGCCGCGTGTATCTATGTGTAGACAAATTGACTAACAAATAGCCTACACACAACACTGCTCCACTCTCGGTATCCAAGGGACACTGTTTCACTAAAGCTTGCCTTTCAACCTCAATGACTTTGAGCTCTCTCTCGCTCTCTGTCGCTCTCTCTCTCTGGTTCTCTCTCTCTCTCTCTGGTTCTCTCTCTCTCTCTCTGGATCTCTCTCTCTCTCTCTCTGTTCTCTCTCTCTCTCTGGTTCTCTCCCCCCCTCTCTGTCGGCTTATCTGCTTCTAATCTAGATTTTCCATGTGGACAGGCCAGCACATGGTGGTTGTTGCTCTCATCAGCCTCCCTCTCCTTGCCTCCATTTTGTGATGCCACAACCGGTACAGTAGATAACGTCACAACAAACTTATGTAAAAAAAAAAAATTATAATAATTTCTTTGTTGTTTTGGAACCATATCTTTTGGTTGTCCTATTACATTTACATTTTAATAATTGAGCAGATACTGTTATTCTGAGTGACAGTTAATGCATTCATCTTAAGATAGCTAGGTGAGACAACCACATATCACAGGCATATTAAGTACATTTTTCTCAATAAAGTAGTTTTTCTCTGAAAAACATTCTCCAAAAGATGAACAGAGTAAAATGACAATTCCCTTATCTATTGGTTATTTAATAGACTTTAATTTATATGGACAAAGGATATTCTTGATAAGGAATACAATTAGAACATTTCGTATGTCGTATGCCCATCCATACACACTCATTTGGGCATTTGTGGAATGACATCATGGACAAGGCAGCCATTTGGCTGTCGATGACGATGACTACAGAGACAAAGCTCCATACTATAAGCTGAATGGCTCTGTATGATTGGAAGTAGCCTGGTCTCATAGATTAGACGTAACATAGTACATTTAAATCCGGGATACTCAAATGAGTATTATATGTTACATTTGGTATGGTTGATTGATTGATTTTATTTATTAGACCATTTTTTTWAAATACATACATAAGGGCGCTCCAGCCGGTGATGCCTCCACATACAATTTAAGAAAATCATCAAGGATAACACAAAGTTGAAAAGCTTATTTCCATTGTGGTCCTTTTGGAGGGGAAGGTGGGATGACAAACAATGACAGACACAATTGTTGTTTGTTTCATAGCATGAGATAATTAGTACAGTTCCATTTCCTAAAAACCGACTATGGACAGGTACATCCCCCTTGTCTCAATGATTATACACAACAGGCACCAAAAGGCCGACCATATGCTATCCCAGGCATTTCCTACTCAGCCACAAACTATAACCTTACGACTCACTTTTGAGACATGCTACTATTTAGCCCTTTTTTTCAGTGAGAACTTGAAACTACCTAGAGGTTATAAGTTTCAAATTCCAAAAAGTTTATTTTCCCATACCACTATTAAATCTAAGAGGAACAATGTCAGTTTCACTCCTTCTAGTGGAATAGTTATGGTTGTCCTGGATCAAGTTAAAGTAGCTACTTAGCTACCTGGGGTCCATACTGTGGACAATCTGATGTACAAGACACAATTTCATCTGAAAGACTATCTGTCACACCCTGATCTGTCACACCTGTCTTGTGCTTGTCTCCACCCCGCACCAGGTGTCTCCTATTTTTCCCCATTATTTATACCTGCGTTTTCTGTTTGTCTGTTGCCAGTTCGTCTTGTCAGGTCTTACCAGCATGTTTCCAGTTTCTCCTGCTCTCAAATTAATTTTTATAGTCTGACCTTTCTACATGTTCTGACCCTGAGCCTGCCTGCCGTTCTGTCCCTGTTCGACCCTGCCTTGGATTATGAACCACTGCCTGCCCTCGACCTGCCCTTTGCCTGCCCCTTTGTATAATACATATTCTGAGTATCGATCGATCAACCTCCTGTGTCTGCGTCTGGCTCATTTCCTGAGTTGTGATACTATTCTCCACTTTGAACCATCAAAGGCTTTCAAAGTGAGAATAGTCAAGATGAGTAAGGGCTGTTAGTTTAAGAATAATCCTGACTAAGTTGTTCTGAGATGTCTGCAATTTATTTTAAATGATCTTGGGGGCACTATTGTACCAGGTAGAGCACGTATAGTCAAAGTGCCACTGAACAAGAGCCCCAGSCAATGCCACAATTGTATTCCTATCCAAATATTTGGAGGTTCTTGCCAGAAACCACTTTTTATTGGTCACTTTGGAGATAACGTTTTGTGCCATGCTCTCCCTTGTCAGATGGTTATCGAGCACACATCCAAGATAATTAACTAAGTATTTTGCTGTGACTACTATTCACCTACTACCACCTTAAAATCTGGGGATTTCCTCAGTTTCACTTTGGACCCGAACAAGATGGACTCTGTTTTTCCAATGTGAAATCACAGTTTATTATCATATAGCCATTTACTGACATTCAGAAGTTCAGCACTGGGGGCTTTCTCAACCACATTTTTGTCTTTATGGGAAACCAACGGTTCAGAATCATCTGCATAGAGGAAAAGGTCACATGTAAAGGCAGATTTCAGATTTCAATTTATATATAACAGATAGAAAAGTGGACCCAGGACACTCCCTTGGGGTACCCAGCAGTTCAGGATTTTGGATTTAGACAGGGTCCAATCCACATCCACCATCTGTTTTCTTCCTTGCAGATAAGAGCTAACCTATTTTACGGCTAAGTTGTTAAAGCCCATGGCTCTTAGTTTGATTAACAGAATCTCACGATCCACTGTATCAAACGCCTTTTGGAGATCTAACATAACAATACCACAAAATTTCCATCCATCTACTTCCTTTCTGATGTGGTCAGTTAAATATAGTAGGCAAGTGTGGGTGGAATGGGATTTCCTAAAGCCAGATTGGAGCTCATATAGTAGGTTATATAAGGAAATATAACTGTCGATCTGCTCGAACCTAATCTTTTCCATGGCCTTCYATAAAATGCACAGGATTGAGACAGGCCAATGGTTTCCATGATCTAACTTATTCCCTTTTTTATACGGAGGAATGACCCTTGCTAGTTTTATTTCACTGCGGGGAAAAAACAAGTTCAATAAACAGATTTACAATGTGAGTTACACAGGGGGTGATAATTACCGCAGCGTCCCTTAGTAACTGTCACAAGGCCAGTTGCTTTGGAAGTTCTTTCAGCTTCTTTAGAGCAGTTGACTCAGACCCTTTTTCAAATGAAATAGCATTTACAGTACTTGAATCCCCTGCTGTGAGTACAACTGTTGGACTTGACTTTCCCCGTAGCAACCTAATTGATAAGGTTACTTGCTAACTAATGTATTAGCTAGAGTTGTAAAATAGCTATTCAGACTGTCTGCAACCATGTTCTTGTCTGATTGAACCTTTCCTTCAATGTCCAAGCTAAAATGTCGAGCTTTGGTCTTTCATTTGTTACTGTAACCTAACAGCTTCAGACACGTCCATAAATAATGTACTCGGATTGATCCTATTCTAAACTATTTTGTCATTAAAATAATCTTTCTTGGCCTTCTCTATCATCCTGTTAACCTCATTTCTGAATTTCTTATAGTCTATAAAAACATAATCTGCCCTGGATATCCTGAACTCCAGATCATTTCTACACTTAATTGTCTTTAAAATGTTATTGTTTATCCATGATTCTGTTCTTTGCTTAAATAAAAAAAATATCTGGAGCCTGCTTGTCTGCACCATCTAAAAACAATGATTTAATATTGCCCCAGTCATTTTCCGCCTCATTACATTTCAATACAGCAGACCAGTCAAATTTGCTCAAAAAATTAACAAAAGTATCTGCACTATAGTTCTTCATAGACCTCATTTGTATTGAGTTATGACAATTAAAAACAGCTTTCTGGACCTTCCTACTACAGAAAATGATGGAATGATCACTGTGCCCATAGTTTACAACCCTACTGTTTGGGAATCGTTGATCTATCCGATAACAACACAAGGTCAATGGCGGTTTGGGTAGAAGGACAGACCCTTGTGGGCTCATTAATCAGTTGGTGTAAGGCAAACAGATAAAGCGAACGTCTAGCAAAATAAAGGTTGCGCGTTCAAATCTCATAACGGACAACTTTAGCATTTTAGCGCAATAGCAACTTTGCAACAACTTACTACTTTGCAACTACTTAGCATGTTAGCTAACCCTTCCCTTAACCCTAACCTTAAACACTTTAACCTAACTCCTAACCTTAACCCTAACCTTAACCCCTAGCCAAGCTCACGCTAGCCGCCTAGCTAACGTTAGCATTAGCCACCTAGCAAACGTTAGCCACAACAAATTGTAATTAATAACAGATCATACAAATTGTGATTTGTATGCATATCATACGAAATGAATGACGGACATCTACAAATGAATACATACCATACGAAACGTAACATATCATACTAATTGGAGTGTCCCGGATTACTTTTACTATGTTATGCCTACCCCTGAGTCCAGGTTGTTGGAGGTGGTCTCTATAGTGAAGGCTATTGGGGTCAAAGTTTATTTCAATGGCATAAACAAAGCAGAAGCAGTGTTATGACAGAATACCAGCTCACTCCAGCCCGTTACCCCAATCAACCTTTGCTCTGTCCTAATCCAAGGCTGAGCAAAGGCATGGAAAAATAATAAAAGTACACGGTCTTTGCTGTGGCTTGTTGTGGCCTACAATACAATGAAAAGACCTCACCTCACAGCAATTATAACTTTAAGTGCACTTTTGTAAGAAAATTGAACCTCTTTGACATGATGTTGTGTGTGAATGGTCCTTGACTCCCCTCAAAACAATTAACCTCAACAAGAAAAACATCAAGGTGCATGAAAAAGACTTGAGTTAGGAATTTATTATCATGCGCAATACATTCTCACAGACCTGTTTGACAAATAAACCAAGCTCACCTTTCTATCCCCATAAGACAAATTGTACGACATGCAAAAGCCGTAATGGCATTTCTCTGTGTCATTATTAAGGCACCTAGCTAATGCATACATTTTAACCGATAGGAAAGTACATTCATTCCTTTTTGTGAGAATACTTTTCCATTTAGCAAAAGTATAACCGACAGTCCAGCTAGTCTAATCTGTTTTATCGTGGAGTTGTGCTCATCACAGGGTAACTCAATATGTGGATGTCAGTAAAGGGAGAGAATGGAGAGACTGTGCATGATACACACATTCTACATTTCTCCACGGGTGCTGAGCCAAAAAAGACGGATAATAACAGAAGAAAAGCTTGCACACCAGATACGCTGCTCCAATGTTTTATTCCTGCGCCCACTTACGTGTGTAGGCTTTTGCTTTATTTGAATGGAGATGGGATCCTATACCCAACTCTCTCCATTCTCTATTTTTAGAGGCCTTATGTCACCATTGACAAGGCTGCAATTTGAATTAACATGTAAGGGGGGTTTTCCAGTGTTCTTGTTGGAGTGGCCTTCACGGTTTTGTTCATATGTGACATCCTTTCAGAGCGCAAAATTGGATCTTTAAAATTCCATTGAGCTTCAAAGGACAATTCCAATCCAACTTGATGACATTCAAGGTAGAAGAGCGCACAAAACTGTACGAACACCGTGATTAACGAATGCAAGGTAGCCTATGTATGCTGTCTACTACGGTATTGCTACTTCATCAACATGATGAATCGTCAAATAATTCCCATTTAAAACTCTGACACAAATGTTCCCGAGTGAGATCGTGTCATCAATATGCATCAATGATGTAATTAATCTAGCGTGTTAGCATCACGTTCCGTATAATGAAAGTCATAGCGACAATGTTGGGCCCGCTCAGCACAAAGTCACAGCATACAGAGGATAGGGTACACCACTCTGGGAACGGTTAATTTATCATAACAGATCAGGGTTCATTTACTACTCAGCTTCTACACGTCTACTGCGGTCATAACTCATATTGGATATTATATTAATAAAAGCCAAGTCCACAACAGAGAAGAATGTCTCACCGATATTAAATTCAACATAGATTTGATTATACAGTGGCCTCTGTAATTATTGGGACTGTGAAGCATTTTTTCTTCTTTTGGCTCAACACTCCAAAAGTTTGGATTTGAAATCAAACAATAACTATGGGGTTAAAGTGCTGACTGTTAGCTTTCATTTGAGTGTATTTCCATCCATATTTAGTGAACCGTTTAGAAATTACAGCACTTTTTGTACATAGTCCCCCCATTTTAGGGGTCAAATGTATTGGGACAAATTCACTTATGTTTATTAAAGTAGCCAAAAGTTAAGTATTTGGTCCCATATTCATTGCATGCAATGACTACATTAAGCTTGTGACCAATGCTTCCAAAAAAATTGGGGCACTGAGGTCTGCTGAGCGCAAACTTAAAAGTTCTGTGCAACTTCCCGTGCGAATTTACTGTGAACACTCTACCTGCTTTAAGTTACAGTTTTAACAGAGGCCAAGTAGACTACTGTGGCTATTTTATCATAATGTAGGCCTACCAGAGTGGTCTACCATTAAAAACAATGGAGAAAAACACATCCCATAACATTTTAATATTGAAATAGTTGTTCTATTATTCAGCCTAGAGTAGCAGCCAATGTGTGATGTTCAATGTAGGCCTACATTCCATGAGATGTTTGAAAAAAAACATGRGTRATGAGGTGACAGGTAGCCTAGTGGTTAGAGTGTTGGTCCAGTAACTGAAAGGTTGCAAGATCAAATCCCCGAACTGCCAAGGTAAAAATCTGTTGTTCTGAACATGGCAGTTAACTGTTCCTAGGCTGTTATTGTAAATATGAATTTGTTCTTAACTGACTTGCCTAATAAAATAAAAACATTAGCCTGTTRATCCACTTGTCCTTCAGACAAGGAGGTGACTGAAAATGTTGTGTTTGATGCAAGAAACCACTTCATAAAATGCATTATTATTCCCATACCATTATTACAGAGAATCAGACAAACTATGCTACACTCTTCCTATTGGCTACTTAGCTTATTGAAGACTGTCTCAAAATACAACACTGCCCCTTTAAGACATAAAAAGCTATTCACCTGAAGCTTTTCAAAGATGGTTAAAAATGCACACATTMTGTGCTCTTGTTAGAAGCAACCACTTCCCCATTGTCAGTGGTGGAAAAAGTACTCAAATGTCATACTTGAGTAAAAGTAAAGATACCTTAATAGAAAATGACTCAAGTAAAAGTGAGTCACCCAGTAAAACACAACTTGAGTAAAAGTCCAAAAAGTATTTGGTTTTAAATATACTTAACTATCACAAGTAAATGGAATTGCTAAAATGTACTTAAGTATCAAAAGTAAAAGTATAAACCATTTCAAATTCCTTTTATTAAGCAAACCAGAGGCCTCAATTTTATTTTATTTATTGGCAGATAGCCAGGGGCACACTCCAATACTCAGACACAATTTACAAATGAAGCATTTGTGTTTAGTGAGTCTGCCAGATCAGAGGCATTAGGGAGGATCAGGGACGTTCTCTTGATATGTGTGTGAAATTTTCCTTTCAAAATGTAACGAGTACTTTTGGTCGTCAGGGAAAATGTATGGAGTAAAAAGTACATTATATTCTTTAGGAATGTAGTGAAGTAAAAGTAAAAGTTGGCAAAAACATAAATAGTAAAGTCAAGTACAGATACCCKAAAAAACGACTTAAGTAGTACCACTGCCCATTGTTGAATAGAAATGTGCTGAAACTGGGCTAATAACTCACTAACTAGCAAAGAATATGAACAAACGTGCAGACGTGGCTACATGCAGCTCTCGCTCTGATCTCAAAACAAGCGCATCTACTCGTACCGCTCATACTTTAGCCTAAACAGAGTCCAGTTCAAAGTGAGTGGCACAGATCCATATATGGCAATGACTATTTGAATTTAGGCCTACTGCAGCTCTAATTGGTTATGGCGCACTGGTCTGCATAGAGTATGGGCTTGAGCATGCCTGTCAATGCAATAGAATCCTACTCTAACGCGCTCTGCCTACCAAAAAATATCTTGCACAGTTAGTTTTGCATGCTAAGTAGTTTAGTTTGTTTTGTTTCGGTATGTTACATTGAAAGTGCCTAATATTGCGTTGATTCGATCACAATTCCCACAGTAGAGCGAAACGTTGATAGTGTTAACTAAGGGGGAAAACTCTAGAAAGTTGAGTGAAGTTCAATGTCATGCTTCTCTGTGCGGGCTGATAGCGCCAGTTGCACACCACAGTTTAGAGGGAATATTGCTCGTGACTTTACACATTTGTTAGATGCATTTTCTGTTTGTTTTGTTTTTGTTTCAGATTATTTTGTGCCGCCCCAGGCCAGACYGATTACCCGGGCGTGTACTCAGAACATGCGTGGACCAACTGGCAAGTGTCTTCACTGACATTTTCAACCTCTCCCTGACCGAGTCTGTAATACCTACATGTTTCAAGCAGACCACCATAGTCCCTGTAACCAATAATGCAGAGGTAACCTGCCTAAATGAAAATCCACCCTGTAGCACTCACGTCGGTAGCTCTGAAGTGCTTTGAAAGGCTGGTCATGACTCACATCAACACCAACATCCCGGAAACCCTAGATCCACTCCAATTCGCATACCGCCCCAATAGATCCACAGATCTSAATCGCAATCTCAATCGCACTCCACACTGCCTWTTCCCACCTGGACAAAAGGAACACRAATGTGAGAATGCTGTCCATTGACTACTGCTCAGTGTTCAACCCCATAGTGCCCCTCAGGACACTGAAAAGATTTGGCATGGGTCCCCAGATCATCAAAAGGTGCTACAGCTGCACCATCGAGAGCATCCTGACCAGTTGCATCTCCGCCTGGTATGTTAACTGCTCGGCGCTACAGAGGGTAGTGTGTTCGGCCCAATACATCACTGGTGCCAATCTTCCTGCCATCCAGGACCGAACAGTATATACTAGGCGGTGTCAGAGGAAGGCCCAAGACTCCAGTCACCCAAGGCATAGACTGTTCTCTCTACTAAAATAGTCCAAAAATAGTCCAAATAGGTCCAAAAGGCTCCTTAACAGCTTCTACCCCCAAGCTATAAGACTGCTGAACAATTAATTAATTGGCCACCCGGACTATTTACATTTACCATCCCCCCTTTGTTTTTACACTGTTGCCACTTGCTGTTTATCTATGTATAATCACTTTACCCCTACCTACATGTACAAATTACCTCGACTAACCTGTATCCCCGCACATTGACTCGGTACCGGTACCCCCTGTATATAGTCTCATTATTGTTATGTCATTTTATTGTGTTACTTTTTATAAAACATTTACTTTAGTTTATTTAGTAAGTATTTTCTTAACTCTATTTCTTGAAGTGCATTGTTTGGTTAAGGGCTTGTAAGTAAGCATTTAATGGTAAGGTCTACACCTGTTGTATTCAACGCATGTGTGTCAAGCTCATGAGGAAAGACGGACCAAGGCGCAGCGTGATTAGAGTTCCACATCTTTTATTTAAGTGAAACTTACACCCCCCCCCCCACCCCCCAAGGTGCGGACTCCGGCCGCGAAAACTGAAACCAAATGGGGAGGGTTAGGGGGGGGTGACTCGCGTTGGTGGCGGCTCCGGTGCGGGTCTTAGCACCTGCCCAGACCACGGATCCGGCCATGGAGCGGGACTGGACGCAGTGCCTGGACTGGGCACCGGAGCAGAGGAAGGATCCAGCCATGGAGCGGGACTGGACGCCATGCCTGGACTGTGCATCGGCGCAGAGGAAGGCGCCGGCCATGGAGCGGGACTGGACGCCATGCCTGGACTGGGTACCGGTGCAGAGGAAGGCTCCGGCCATGGCACCGGCGCAGGAAGCTCCGGGCTGTAGACCGTCACTGGTGGACGAGTGCGGGGAGCCGGCACAGGATGTACCGGGCTGGGGAGGTTCACTAGAGTCCTGGTGCGTGGAGCCGGCACAGGTGGCACCGGACTAGTGACACGCACTTCAAGGCGAGTGCGGGGAGCAGGCACAGGACGTACCGGACTGGGGAGGAGCACTGGAGGCCTGGTGCGTGGAGCCGGCACATGTGGCACCGGACTGGTGACACCCACTTCAGGGAGGGTGCGGGGAGCAGGCACAGGACTCACCAGACTGCTGACAGGCTCTTCAGGTCGAACGTTGTGCAGAATCAAATCAAATCAAATGTATTTATATAGCCCTTCTTACATCAGCTGATATCTCAAAGTGCTGTACAGAAACCCAGCCTAAAACCACAAACAGCAAGCAATGCAGGTGTAGAAGCACGGTGGCTAGGAAAAACTCCCTAGAAAGGCCAAAACCTAGGAAGAAACCTAGCTGTGCCGGGTGGAGATTATAACAGAACATGGCCAAGATGTTCAAATGTTCATAAATGACCAGCATGGTCAAATAATAATAATCACAGTAGTTGTCGAGGGTGCAACAAGTCAGAACCTCAGGAGTACTCACAGGGACAACTTTAATATGGAATCTTTATAAAAATGATTTAACCTTGATTTAACTAGGTAAGTAAGTAAAGAACAAATAAMTTTTTGCAATGACGTCCTACCAAAAGGCAAAATGCCTCCAGCAGGGATGTGGGCCTGGATTAAAAAATAAAATAAAATACAATATAAATATAGGACAAAACACACATCACAACAAGAGAGACAACACAACACTTCATAAAGAGCGACCTAAGACAACAACATAGCAAGACAGCAACACATGACAACACAGCATGGTAGCAACACAACATTATAGCAGCATAAAACATGGTACAAGCATTATTGGGCACAGACAACAGCACAAAGGGCAAGAAGGTAGAGACAACAATGCATCACACAAAGCAGCCACAACTGTCCGTAAGAGTGTCCATAATTGAGTCTTTGAATGAAGAGTTTGAGATAAAACTGTCCAATTTGAGTGTTTTTTGCAACTCGTTCCAGTCGCTAGCTGCAGRGAACTGAAAAGAGGAGCAACCCAGGCATGTGTGTGCTTTGGGGACCMTTAACCGAATGTGACTGGCAGAACGAGGGCTGCAGTAGATATCTCAGACATTGGGGAGTGAGGCCTAAGAGGGTTTTATAAATAAGCATCAACCAGTGGGTCTTGCGACTGGTATACAGAGATGACCAGTTTACAGAGGAGTATAGAGTGCAGTGATGTGTCCAATAAGGAGCATTGGTGGCAAATCTGATGGCCGAATGGTAAAGAACATCTAGCTGCTCGAGAGCACCCTCACCTGCCGATCTATAATAGAGTTCAGTGTGTCAAATCGGAGGGCCTGTTGTCCGGGCCTCTGGCAGTCTCTATGGGGGTGCCACAGAGTTCAAATCTTGGGCCGACTCTCTTCTCTGTATACATCAATGATGTCGCTCTTGCTGCTGGTGAGTCTCTGATCCACCGCTACGCAGACGACACCATTCTGTATACTTCTGTATACTATACTTCTGGCCCTTCTTTGGACACTGTGTTAACAACCCTCCAGAAGAGCTTCAATGCCATACAACTCCTTCCGTGGCCTCCAACTGCTCTTAAATACAAGTAAAACTAAATGCATGGTCTTCAACCGATCGCTGCCTGCACCTGCCCGCCCGTCCAGCATCACTACTCTGGACGGTTCTGACTTAGAATATGTGGACAACTACAAATACCTAGGTGTCTGGTTAGACTGTAAACTCTCCTTCCAGACTCGCATCAAACATCTCCAATCCAAAGTTAAATCTAGAATTGGCTTCCTATTTCGCAACAAGGCATCCTTCACTCATGCTGCCAAACATACCCTCGTAAAACTGACCATCCTACCGATCCTCGACTTCGGCGATGTCATTTACAAAATAGCCTCCAATACCCTACTCAATAAATTGGATGCAGTCTATCACAGTGCCATCCGTTTTGTCACCAAAGCCCCATATACTACCCACCACTTGTACGCTCTTGTTGGCTGGCCCTCGCTTCATACTCGTCGCCAAACCCACTGGCTCCAGGTCATCTACAAGACCCTGCTAGGTAAAGTCCCCCCTTATCTCAGCTCGCTGGTCACCATAGCAGCATCTACCTGTAGCATGCGCTCCAGCAGGTATATCTCTCTCATCACCCCCAAAGCCAATTCCTCCTTTGGCCGCCTCTCCTTCCAGTTCTCTGCTGCCAATGACTGGAAGAACTACAAAAATCTCTGAAACTGGAAACACTTATCTCCCTCACTAGCTTTAAGCACCAGCTGTCAGAGCAGCTCACAGATTACTGCACCTGTACATAGCCCATCTWTAATTTAGCCCAAACAACTACCCCTTCCCCTACTGTAATTATTTATTTATTTATTTATTTTGCTCCTTTGCACCCCATTATTTATATTTCTACTTTGCACATTCTTCCACTGCAAATCTACCATTCCAGTGTTTTACTTGCTATATTGTATTTACTTCGCCACCATGGCCTTTTTTTGCCTTTACCTCCCTTATCTCACCTCATTTGCTCACATTGTATATAGACTTATTTTTCTACTGTATTATTGACTGTATGTTTGTTTTACTCAATGTGTAACTCTGTGTTGTTGTATGTGTCGAACTGCTTTGCTTTATCTTGGCCAGGTCGCAATTGTAAATGAGAAATTGTTCTCAACTTGCCTACCTGGTTAAATAAAGGTGAAATAATTACAATTAAAATAAAATATATATATTTTTTAAATTCTGTAATCTAGAATGGGTAGGATGGTCATCTGAATCAGGGTTAGTTTGCAGCTGGGGTAAAAAAGATACGATTACGATAGAGGAAACCAAGTCTAGATTTAACTTTAGCCTGCAGCTTTGATATGTGCTGAGAGAAGGACAGTGCACTGTCTAGCCCTACTCCCAAGTACTTGTATGAGGTGACTACTTCAAGCTCTAAACCCTCAGAGGTAGTAATAACACCTGTGGGAGGAGGGGCAMTCTTCTTACCAAACCACATGATCTTTGTTTTGGAGGTGTTCAGAACAAGGTTAAGGGTAGTGTCYCGTTCCTGACCTTATTTCCTTGGTTTAGTCTTTGTTTAGTTGGTCAGGACATGAGCTGGGTGGGTGTAGTCTATGTTTTGTGTTTCTATATTGGGTTTGTTGTTTGGCCTAATATGYTTCTCAATCAGAGGCAGGTGTTTTGCATTGTCTCTGATTGGGAACCATATTAAGGTAGCCTGTTTGCACTGTTGGTTGATTGTTTTCTGTCTTTGTGTTCTGCACCAGATAGGACTGTTTTCGGTTTTCACATTTATTGTTTTGTAGCTTGTGGTGTTCACGTTATTATTCTTTATTAAACATGTTGAACACTAGCCGCGCTGCGTTTTGGTCCTCTCCTTCATCCCAGGAAGAAAGCCGTTACAGGTAGAGAACGTTTGTTGAACACTAAGAAAGCTTTGTTGTAGAGCATTTAACACAAAATCTGGGGAGAGGCCAGCTGAGTATAAGACTGTATCATCAGCATATAAATGGATGAGAGAGCTTCCTACTGCCGGAGCTATGTTGTTGATGTAAATTGAGAAGAGTGTGGGGCCTAGGATCGAGCCTTGTGGTACTCCCTTGGTGATCTACACCAGCCTGTGTGTCCAAGTGATAAGGGAGTTGGCCCCTGAGAGAAAATGTGGGACCTATTATGTTTGCCAGCCAGAAAAGATCTGTGATTATTGCATTAAAAAAATGCTTTACTCGTTTTCACCAGAGGCCTGCATAGCTGAATATAAAAAAAAAATCTAATTTCATTACATTTGAAGGAGTAATGAATGAATACAGTGTATGTCCAGGATGAATGGTTGGTTATTGGGCCAGTATCTAAAGTATAGAAAGTCCTACTGACCAGACTTGGGTTCGAATACTATTTAATATCTTTCAGCTACATTAAGTACATTTTAGCCTGCCTTTGTGCCAGGTGTGCAAGATTTGCTCTTGTGGAACATCTCTAATTGTTCCGTTAAGCCAGGCGAGCTCAATTGAACAAAGTACTTGAAATTATTTCAAATAGTATTTGAACCCAAGTCTGTACTGCTTAGCATCATAATGTGCAGCTCACTAAACTACACAATGGTTTAGCATGAGACACATCTTAATTCTGAGAGACAGTCACTTCATGCATTTGTCTGTGTGTGTGTGTGTGTGTCCAGGCGAGCTCAATTGAACAAAGTACTTGAAATTATTTCAAATAGTATTTGAACCCAAGTCTGTACTGCTTAGCATCATAATGTGCAGCTCACTAAACTACACAATGGTTTAGCATGAGACACATCTTAATTCTGAGAGACAGACACGTGACAGAGAAAGAGAGTGCTGAGCAGTAGACAGCAGAGCAGAAGCTGTTCAGTCCTGCTGCTGAGAARGTGATTGATGAAGTCATTACATGGCCAATGCAGTTAATGTCCCGCAGTTTAAAGTGGTATACCTACACTGAAAAAAATACAGGTTCTTAAATGGTTCTTCCTCAGCTCTTAAGGTTCCTTGGTGAACTGTTGCCCGATAAAGAACCTTAGGGTTAAGTGTGAGGTTCTTGACGTGGCATCTACGGCCTGAAGATGTGTCCCTTTCATAGCACACAGCAAATAGGCGTTAAAACCTTTCTGGCGCAGGGGTCCCGCTAGCGACCCACCTTGACAACATCCGGTTAAATTGCAGAGCGCCAAATTCAAAATACAGAAAACGTAATATTAAACCTTCATGATAATACAAGTGTCATACATGATTCTTTAGCTTAGAATCTTGGCAATCTAACCGCCACGTCGGATTTCAAAAAGGCTTTACGGAGAAAGCACAGCATTCGATTATCTGAGGTCAGCGCCCCACAACAGCATATTATCCAAACAAGCACAGGCGTCACAAAATCCCAAATAGCGATAAAATAAGTCACTTACCTTCGAAGATCTTCCTCTGATCGCAATCACAAGAGTCCCAGGAACACAATTAATGGTCGTTTTGTCCAATAAATTCCTTCTTTATATCCCAAATAGTCTGTTTAGTAGGCGTCATTGAGTTCAGTAATCCACCCGTTCAGAATGCAGACATAGGAGTTCCAAAAGTTACCAGTAAAGTTTATCCAAACAAATCAAACAACGTTTCTAATTCATTATTAGATACTCTAATATCTAAATAAACGATAATATTTCATACGGAGCTAACTATTTTCAATAGGAAAGGAAAAGAACGCAGCGCCCTCGGTCACGCGCGCAATGAGACTAGTTTTGCCATAGGACTTCCTGAGGATAAACAACTATTCCTCGTTGGTTTTTCAGAATACAAGCCTGAAACCATGTATAAAGACTGATGACATCTAGTGGAAGCCATAGGAACTGCAATTTGGGAGGTGGAAGTCTTTGGTTTCAATAGCTTAAGCTTGGAATTGGCTGGCAGGTCAACAGAAAAAAAAATGGTCCTCGGGTTTTCGCCTGCCAAATCAGTTCTGTTATACTCACAGACATAATTTTAACAGTTTTATAAACTTTAGAATGTTTTCTATCCAATACCATGCATATGCATATCCTAGCTTCTGGGCCTGAGTAACAGCCAGTTTACTTTGGACACCTCAGTCATCCATACCAGAGTTGAACCAAAACAACGCCCATCATTATCATATTTCCCAGCATGCTCTATTGCGGATAGATTTTTAGAATTGTTAGTTTCAATATCAATGTTTTTGTATTTACATTGATTGATGAATTAATCTTTTTCTACTGGAATATACTGTAAAAAAAAATGCAATCTGTTACTTGGACTTATTGCACTTGTTCCAGTTGAGATGTTTAAGGTAGTCTCATATCTTAGTCATTCTGAATTCAGATGAATAAACATTCTAAATGTTGATTATCCAAACTCTTGGCTGGATTCTCGTAGGAATTACACATCACTTTGCAAGCCAGCATAATGTGACTTGCAGGCCTGATGAGGCCTGTAAACTCTGAGTTTCAAGACACTGTGTTAGGGTAAAACTAGGCCCTTAAAATATGTATTGTATTATCTTAAATAATACAATTTTAATGACAACATATTAAATTACGATCTCACTTGGTGAAAATGTATTAATGCAACAATCATGTCTCTGTCACTAGCAAACACAGCCATGGGTGGTACTGGTAACTCTAAAATTGAGAAATATGCAAATAAGGCTTAAAGGTGGAATCTGCAGTTGCTACATTTCATTTAAGAATGAAAGAGGCCACTGTGATTTTGGGGACCTTCAATGCTGCAGGAATTTTTTGTTACCCTTCCCCAGATCTGTGCGWCGACACAATCCTGTCTCGGAGTTCTGCGGACAATTCCTTTGAACTCATGGCTTTGTTTTTGCTTTGACATGTCCAATCAATTGAATTTACCACAGGTGGACTCGAGTCAAGTTGTAAAAACATCTTAAGGATGATCAATGGAAACCGGATGCACCTCCATTTCGAGTGTCATAGCAAAGGGTCTGAATACTTATGTAAATATGGTATTTCTGTTTTTTATTTTTAATACATTTGCAAAAATGTATTAAAAAAAAACTTTTTTTGCTTTGTAATTATGGGGTATTGTGTGTATAATTGAATCCATTTTTGAATACGGCTGTAATGTAACAATGTGGAAAAAGTCAAGGGGTCTGAATACTTTCCGAATGCACTGTACAGCCTCAAAACATGGTTCGAACTATCTATATAATGGACTGTCAGTCCTCGCATCCATAGCTCTGCCTATGAATTTGTGAGTGGTTAAATTTCACCAGCCTCATCCCTCAGCTTTTTACCGAAACAGGGGCGGGGAAACACTTTGTTATGGTTTCAACCACTGATTGCCGCTTTAACGCCTACAGCAGGGCTAWTCAATTCCGGGCCTGGAGGGCCAAAACATTTCAGGTTTTGGATTTGTGTAGGGTTCTTCAAAGAACCATCCCATTTATGGTTCTTCAGAGACCATAAAATGGATCCCATATGGAATCGTTCTTAAAAATCTTATTTGGATCCAACTTCCACCTTTATTTTTAAGAGTGTAGGAAAATATACTCTGCTTGCTTTAGAAAAGAAATGGACATTGAAAGATGTTGCTATTTCGTCCTCCCGAAGGATCTGTTATGGGACTTTATGAATGTTTCAATAGAATGTTTATAATGTCACTGCAACAACTGTCGATAGACTTAGTTGGTAAATTCGCTTTGGCTATCTACTCCGGTTTCAGAGCACTCTCGTCTGAGTGTGTCAGAGCGCAGAATAACTGACGAATTTACGAATGCTCAAATATGGCCGGTGTCAGTAAAAGTTGGCAAAAAATAGTCATTAAATTGTTGCCAGCAGCATCGTTGCAGTCACCAACGCTCTGGATAACATAAAAACAGCCTAACCAGCTCTGCTAGGGCGAGTAAAAATGGTCAGAGTGAGCTGTTCTCTCATTTGTGTCTGGGAGTAACTAGCAAGCTAGCCAGTTAGCTTGGGTGCTCGACTGCTGTTGTTGGGTCAGTACGCTCGGATCAACTCTACTCCTCGGCCAGAGCTTCCAGTGTGCGCTCTGAACGCTCTGAGACCGTTTATGAACGCCCAAAGCACACTCTGGCACTCCAGATTAAATTTACAAATTTACGAGTATAAACCAGCCTATAGTCTTGAAATATTTGGTTGTTAAGTACATAGCCTCACATGTGAATCCTTAAAGAGATGGGTGGGGCTAAAGCTTAAGAGGTTGTGAACGATTCTGAATGAGTGTAGACAAAGAAGAGKTCTCCAGTAGGTATCAAAACATTCAAGGGCCATTTTCTCAAAAGTGAGTTTACAAGTTTATCAACTTTCAAAGCAGAATTACTTTCCCATTGTTCCTCAACTGTAGTGTATGATATACCATTTTCTAGCGCTGAGTCTACTTTTATTCAATTAAAAAAATATATATATATCAAATTTTGCTACATAAGACCGAATCGAGTCGGTCGGTCACAAATGTGACATTTCTAAAAACCTATGTTTGCTTTGTCATTATGGGGTATTGTGTGAAGATTGACGAGGGAAAAAATCCCTTTTAGAATAAGGCTGTAATGTAACAAATTGTTGAAAAAGTTCAGGGGTCTGAATACTTTCCAAATGCACTGTATGTAATGTATTGTCATAAAGAGTTTAATTTTAAAGGCTAATAAGGCTGGTGGAACCGTTCATAGAGGGTTCTAGGAAGAACCCTTCATAGAGTTCTAGGTAGAKCCATTTACAGGGGGTTCAATGAAGGTTTTAGGTAAAACCCTCTGCAAAGGGTTCTAACCATCACCAAAAAGGGTTCCACTACAGGGACAAACCAAAGAACCCTATATGGTTCTGCTTAGCACCTTTTTTTCGYAGAGTGTAGATTAGAGTCCCTTCCTACTTGAAGATACACGTGTGACCTTGTCTTGATCAATGTAACAAATCTAGATGCATTTGCATATGCGTTGGCACCACTTCTATAAATAATTATGTCTCAAAAAAGCAGCACAGCAATGCCCAGAASTGTCCATACTTGTATTTTTCCTAAGCCACTCTGAACACAACATGTTCCACATTAATGAAAACATTGCCAATATTAGGCTTTTTTTAACACTCCCATGCCAATGTGACCTTCGAGTCYGTCTACAGACAGCTTCCAGCCTCTGGCGCAGTGTAGCCGACTAGCCGGTCTCAAGTTCTGTTTATACCAGCTGTCCTCCTACTTCCTCTCTCTCTCTCTTACTCGTGTTCTCTCTCACACAATGTCATAATCAACACTGATCCCTGGGCTTAAAATGACCATTGTTTCTCATGTTTTTTATTCACATGCCAACATGACTTAAGCTAATTGAAAGAATCTCTAAGCAAAAAAGGATAACGTCTCTATTTGGAGATGGCAGAAGACTGGCTCAAAGTAATGGGGTATAATATGGAAATCAGTGAGCAAGTTTTATCTCTGTTCTTACAGAGAGGCTGAGGAGAGTGTATTCCAATGCTTATCACTCATGGGGGATTTACAGTAAATGTGTGTTCGGGGGAAAACACGCACACACACACACAAATGCCTGCAGACAAAAGAGCGTGCYTGTGCCCATCAAACTGTTTCCTTTMCCAAAGTATAATCCATTACAATTGGACGTAATTGATCTATTACGTAATATGGATATCGCACAACCCTRGTCTTTGTAAGTATGAAAGAGAGAGTGGGGGAMAGAGAAAGCTTGTTAGTGCTTTGGAAATACTTTTTTCTTGGAATCTGATTGTGCTTGCAGAGCTCGGCCTGCGCTGTCGAGACGATAAATGTTCAATTACACTTTCAACTTGTATGTTTTTCTAAAAAGGCAATTCACTTTTAGCATAAATGCCCCCTCTGATAACTTCCCCTTCTCTTCCTCTAAATTTCAAAATGTTATGTTATGTTAACTTGATGTTCAAGTCTCCCTGGCAAAACACCAGTAATAAATCACTGTATTTTTGTGAGCCTSAGAAAACCACAAAAAAAAGTTGCTCGATGCACTCTGGGAAAACTCCATTGTGATTAGCTTCATAATTGGCAACGCTGCAGAGTTCTCTTGTTACGAAAAGGCTAATGGAAGAGGAAGGAAATCAATACCTTATGTCGGAACCTCATGACAGGTCGATACGGTGGCGGACCGAATCCCTCCTCCTTGCCCGGTCTCCCCTCAATGACTCCCACTCCGAGGGAGACCACTCCCAACAAGAACGCCAGCGAGCACCATCTGGATGTCCTCATTGGTCTGTTTCTGTCAAAAAAACAAAACAAAAATAGTGAGCAGTTCGGCAGACCCCTTCGACGTGGCTGCAGTTCAATATCAGTTGGGGGGCTGAGACCATACATTAACCAAGGGGCTATTAGTGTAGACAAGGTACACCCCTCAAATCTGTCGTTGGTTTAAACTAATGCTATCAATAAGTGCCTCACAATCAGCAAAGAAGATCAGATCTGCTTTGGAATCAATTAAATGGAAATAGGCATCAAGAGAAAACAAAGATAAAGGAAGACAAAGGAGTCAATGTATTAGGATAATTAAGGCGGTGATTTTGCATAAATTACGCATTAATTAGGTAGCAGTACAGCAGTACAACATCCAATACAATCAACTCAACTGTGAGACAGAAAGTATGGCTTAATACAATCATTTTCATCAGTTACCTCCAAATGCTATTTACATAAGGTATAGTGGCAATGAATACATCACACTAGAAAAGGATTCCTATCTATTAAAGCAATAACGACACACTGAATATAACTCGCCTTCAATTATTCATCACACAGTGTGAAAACAAGTTTGACCTTGGCACGACGCCAATTAAACAAACATCATTGAGAAACAATGATCATTTCCTTGAAAAGCTATTTCTGTGGCCCGGATAATGCGGGGGAACATGGAAAGACACAGCACATGCTAACGTTATACTGCCTCAACATGCGTTAGAGTCACTGGTTTACAATTCCGCCTCTCCTTTTTCGATAGGACTGCCTGAAAACTCCACGAATGTCGCTGCTTTAAAGTCCTCCTCACACCGCAAGCGTAGGACAACTGACATCATGGGTGTGACCCTGTTCCCCTGTTGCTCTGAGTAGTAGACATATCTCGACAACTCTGGCAGTGCTTGTTCCCATAGGTGAAGGGTCAAATTTGCAAAAACAATGTGTCACCAAAATCTGCTYTAAGACAAGGAAGTGTTCATACTGTGTGCCTGTGACTTCTTGGCTTCCTCTGCACTTGCTGGGCCCTGTGCTGACGATGCCACTCTTTCTCTGTTGTTTGGGGACAGAGCAGATCCGGGTTCAAATACTATGTGAGATCATTTTGAATACGTTAGCTGGGCTTGACTGAGCTTGTCTGGTGCAATGGAACCAATAGAATCGTAGCAAGTGCAAACCCCACCCATATGACACTCCAGSCAGGCTAAAGCAAATGCTAAAAGTATATGAAAGATTTTAAATAGTACTTGAACCCAGGTCTAGGTCTGCCAGTGGCATCAAAATCTACTGTTTCCCACTGGTGTCTAATTGTTAAACGGAATGGCATTTATTTTGGATCTTGTGTCACAGACTGAGGCATATCATTGTGAATGTATATAATTTTCCTACTGTCATGTTTTGCAGTGGGGGATGTACATCAATATGCAATAATAATAATAAATGATTGTGGGGGAAACTCACTTAATCTGCCACCAATGTCATAATATGTTGCATAAGTCTGTATATCCCTTGTTCCTCATAACTTAGTGATGATATGGTAATACTGTGGTTGCTGGTTAGAGGATTCATTGATACAGTATATTAAATGAATCATCGTGGCAGTATGGATCATTCTTGTTGTACGCCACTGGTTTGATGTGCAGTATAAAATCAAGTGCACTACCGACTGAACCAATAAATTTGTTAGAGGGCTTTGGGTTTGAATAAGATTCYTTATGTTTCTTTTCATGCCAATGAAAGTACAGCTGTCCCACGACAACTTCGCTAACATTTGATTTCTTCCACAAAAGATGGCAAACGAAGTGCAAACCTTTTCAAGTAAAACCCACATCTGCTTTTAAATCAACCAGGGGCTGCATTTGAGAGACAGATCGCAAGGCTTCAGAGCAGTGGGTGTTTGCGTGGGGGAGCAAAGGGAGAGAGACTGAAAGTGGCGGTATGGCAAATGCAGTTTGAGACTTGTAAAACACAGAGGGAGGTTTTCTTCCGTTGACATTACTAAGAGCTGGGCTCCCGAGTGGCGCAGCGGTCAAAGTCACTGCATCTCTCTCAGTGCTTGAGGTGTCACTACAGACACCCTGGTTCAAATCCAGGCTGTATCACCAGCTGTGATTGGGAGTCCCATAGGGTGGCGCACAATTGGCCGGTGTAGGCCGTCATTGTAAATAACAATGTCTTCTTAACTGACTTGCCTAGTTAAATACAAAGAGGCAATGGCATTTGTTTGACTGGCGGATTGCCTTCTCAGTGAACCTGACTTCATATACTACATGTTTATGAGTCTATGTTGATCTACATGTGTGCAGCTATGCTATGGTTGTGCTTTGTGTGATGACAAGAGAGGATTTCTTGACCATGTGACCTGACCAGGAAAATAAGTTGCCCAGTTCTAGTGCTCTACACTCCTACTCCTCCCCACTCATATTTTCTACATTTAAACTCAATTTAAACAGATCCAAACCCCCAGGTGCATAAGCAGATCTCTTTAATCAGAAGGTTCGGTGTTGGTTTTTAAGCATGCTCAGTATCCATTTCCGGGTTGGAGTTACTGCTGTTTGTCTCCAAGATGTCTTCTACATTGGAAACATCTGCTGTGCTGTGTGTCTGCCACACAAACAATACCCCGCGTCTTCTTTCCGAAAGTTATCGTGGCACTTCTCTTACTCCCACTGCCCGACAGCATTGTAGCCTACACAGATAAAGTGATGGGAGAGATCCTTCAGTTTCAAAGCAACACTGAACCTTCTGCACTACTGCTGTGCACTTAACTCTCACAGGAGTTGAGCTTATTTTGGTGTCTTGTTCTCCCTCCTAACAACCTACACATAGAAGACAGACAATAAACCCACTGATATCACAGTTGTGGGGAAAAAAATATTATATTTTCCGATTATGGTGCCCAACCTTGTCCCTGCTCTGTGTCCATCAGCAAACCTACTTCACATCGGAACCCAATGTTTCCTTTAGCCTACCTGCAAATTGTCTGTTCCTTCAATTCATATTCCTCACACTACACCAGTCAGAACATATAAAACTCATATTGTTGCTTAGCATAATTACCTTGCCACATACCATATACTTGCGAGATGGATCATGTGTTGCAAATTGCAGCCTCTAGGCAATGTAGGCATGGTTCCTATGGGAACTCTACACCAATACCAATGTGTTCCGCTGACTACATATGGAAAAAACATGAACCTCAAATATCTCAATATATTTCCCAAAATAAAAAGCATTGTGGAGTAAAATAGAAAATTTCCATGTTGACATGTCATTTTTACTTGGAAACTATTCATCTCCATGGACATGACAACAGATGTTTATTTGAGTCTATGGGTAGAAATAGTGTCCCTCTCGTGTGATGTGTTGCTTTCAATGCCTGACTCGCATTCTCTGACAACTAATGTGGATTCGGCCCAGTTGCAGCCTTTAGATTGTCGGTAATCTAAACAAGACGGAGGGCACATCTGGGATGTTTTAAACGGTATAATTAGAACGTTTTGATGCTGCAGAAGATGAAACAACTCTCAATAGTTATGGTCCCACGTTATATCGACGGCACAATCCTTCTCTGATATTCATAAGACGCTGTATTAAGTGGTTTGTGTTGCCTCCCTCATACAGCATCAAGAAAACTACACTGACGGAACTCTAATGTAACATTTCCAAGTTCAGCGCTTCTGCTCTTTTCTATAACCTGTTTGGAACACAATCTGATCTATACTTGGCATGTATGTTTCCCTCTTATGAGTGGCACAAATCAGGATAATGGGGAGGGGAATGGGAAGGGTATATCCAAATTAAATACTGTAGTATTTACTATAGTTTTTAAAAAAGTGTAGTGTTTTTGCAGACATTACTGTAGTATTTACTACAGTGTATTTTGGGGGGATAATACTGTAGTTTAGTAGTAATACACATGATCTAGGGATACTACAGTGTGCAGTATAGTGTTCTACAGTATACTGCAGTTTACTACAGAATTCGATAGTAAGTAATGTGATATTCTTTATAAACTGTAGTATTATTTTCATGTGGGGACATAGACACATATAGACTGTCCCTGAGGGTGGCAGGTAGCCTTAGCGGTTAGAGCGTTGGGCCAGTAACCAAAACGTCACTGGCTTGAATACCCGAGCCGACGAGGTGAAAAATATGTCGATGTGGTCTAGAGGAAGGCACTTACGCCTAATTTGCTCCAGGGACACCATACCACTATGTCTGACCCTGTAAAACAACACATTTTACTGCACCTACATATCTGGTGTATGTGACAGTAAAACATATTTATTTATTCTTGTTTTTTTTTAGTTCCTCTACCTAGAGGGCAATTATCAACGTCTTTCCAGTATGTCTGGCAGTGGTCACATGACCTAAGCCATGTAAACTGTTGGTCACGTGCCCATCTTAAAAGGATAAGAGAGGAACCAGAAGACTAATCCTGGCCTAGGGACAGATGTACATTGTAGGACACCCTCAACCTCCAGCCTCATGCCTCACCCCTCCTTGTGAGGAACAAAGCCTCCAGATGCCAGATGGATGGAACAGCGTTGAACGCTCGCCCTCTCACCACTCTTTGTGAGGGGTTAGCCATGAGGCTTGAGGCCAAGGATGTCCACCCTCTGAGGGGCTAGGGCTTAGGGTGTCCTAAAGTGGACACCGAACAGCTGATAAATATCCCTGACTCATTACACAAGGAACACAGCTTCCAAATGCCAGGCGGATAACACCGGCACACGCTCGCCCCACCAGATAACAGATGAGCCAGGCGGATAACGCCGGCGCACGCTCGCCCCACCAGATAACAAATGAGCGAGGAGTTAGGCCCTTGTGTACATTTGTCGTCTACATGTTGCATCAGAATTATTTATTATCCCAAATCCTTTTTATGAGGCTGTTATCTGGTTTCATTCAGATATCCATCCCAATGCATTAAATGTGAACCCATTGAGCTTTGAACTTATGCTTTGTGTGTTGTATCTTTCCCCCTAAATCCCTTGTGCACTGAAGATACATGCCTATTGGGGGAGTGTGTGTGTGTGTGTGTGTGTGTGTGTGTGTTTGTGTGTGTGTGTGTGTGTGTGTGCATGCGTCTGCCTGACTGGCATGCCTATCAATCTGTCTGTCAAGAAAGCCAGCCTTCTATCAACTGCACACACAAAACAAAAACATTCTTACAGATAAATATAACTGTTTTCAAACGAATTACTGTATCCTTACGTGAACTAAAGTTACCCTCTATTCTCCAAGTAAAATAAAAACTAACACTCGTACTTGACTTTTTCCCCCTTTACTAGTTCTGACTTTGCAGATAGCCACTTTGAGGAAACATCTACTTACCATGACTGTGATGTGTGGTTGTCCCACATATCTTTATCTTAAGATGAATGCAGAAATTGTATGTCGCTCTGGAGAAGAGTGTCTGCTAAATTACTCAAATGTCAAATGTATTTAGTTGGTTATAAAATAAACCAGCACAGATGAATGCTTAGATCACAGCATCACGTAACACTGTGGCGACAAAGCCCTCCGAACTAAATCACTCTTAAAACGTAATCCCTCATAAATCATCCTAGGAAGTCCATATCCTGAGAAGATAAACACTTGAAAATGAAATGTGGAATTTCAATGATGGAGAGGCTCAGCAGTGACTGTCTCTCAGCTCTCAGCACCACCGGCAGAATGCATCAGCAGACAACGAGGTATTACCGTCAATTCAATTTTTTATAAAAGCACCATTCAATGTACTAGAAGTCTCATTATACTTTATGGTACTGGGTATGAATGCACTACAAGCCATTTAGAATAATAAAACTCTCCATGGTTTGCTTTTGAGAGACAAAGGGTTTTATTGGTGACAAGTGGGCGACAAAAGACAAAAACAATATGGCTGCCTCATAGCCTGTCGGAGTTAAGAGGTAAGAGAGAGTTCAGCCGGTCACTCATTGCACTGTAATGAGTCTCCAGTGTTTTCCAAGTTAGCTGTCTGCTTTGCTCTCAGTGGGACTTCCAAGCCCGGGCGCTTTTCAAAGGTTTCTAGCTAATCATTTTCGAGAACATCCAACAAGGTGTGTTCCCCTCAGTGTACGACCAGACTGGCAGTCTTTCTTTCATCTAGCAAGGCTACCTTTCCTTGGTCTTACACTGTGATCAATGACTTGTTATTAATTATTCAAATGTAACCTAATTTATCCTCAGAGAGTGTTGCATTATTCAACTGGCTTTGGACAACCACCTGTAATAACGTTTTCAGTCACTGGCCTTGGGAACAATAACAATCCATGTATCAAAGGAATGAATGTATGTCACGCCTCCAGGGGGATTGTTGCAACCATCTATGCTCATTTATACAACGGGTGGTTCTAATCCTGAATGCTGATTGGTTAAAACAGCATTCCAGCCGGTGTCTATTCCACAAGTTACCACCGTCTAAATCTATTATATTAAAATGCCTATTTACTCTGTTAGATCTGACTGCGCAATCCACTGTCTCATCAGCCCAGCCAAGCAATTTATAAACTTCATCACCACTATAAAATTCATCTAGACATTATCTCACATTTATTTAAGACTAACATTTAGTTTTCAACAGCAGAGATTTGTTTAAACCTTGCTGTCTGTCTCTCTGACATTCGATCTCCAACTGTCCCATAGTAATGAACGTGAAGGAAGTAGGGACGAGACAGACAAGCAGTTAGCATTTCTCAGTCAGTCTAAATCATGAATCAGCTGGTATCATTTTTATGGATATATACAACGAAATGTCAATTGAAAAAAAGGTCAAACGAAACCAGTCTTTCCAGCTTCAGATTGAAGTGTTTGTGTTAGCTGTGTTGTTGGCTAGCTCCTCTGAACAACAGGGTCTTGAAGAGTGAGCCKATTTTCRATACCAGGTGAAATCGCTCCTCATTAGATCATTGTTATGGATGTGTGCAAATAAATGTCTCTAGAAAACAGCTTATGCAAATGCAGCTACTTTGCTATTATTCTGGCTGCACTTTTTGACATGACTATAAGTAAGCTGTAGTTGGCTAGCTAGTAAGCAAGGGATAAGAACATTTCCAGACAGTATGGCAAATGGAACATTTAGAACGAACGACTGGGTCGCGTCCATATATACAGAACAAAAAGACTGAATGACTGGGTCGCGTCTCTAGCAACCAAACCGATAGAAAGAACYTCCAGCCAGCTTGGATACCAGCCCTAGATTTGTGTCGAGACTATATCTTGTGGAAGGACAAAATAGTATGAATAAATTAATCAAAATAAAGTTTTTAATTAAAATATGTCAATCATTATTTGAATATGGTGGTAACCCGTTGTATAAAAGTGATAATCCTTGAGAAGCCGGTGTTTGGAGGATATATTGGCTTCTACTTCGTCTCGGGCCTAACAACACCCGTGCCAATATATCCTCCAAACACCAACTTCTCTGGCATTATCACTTAAATATTGTACTGTAGATACAAGAAAATCCCATGACTTTCTCTCTATAACTATAGCTGAGAGAAGAATTGAAGAACTGGACAATGAAACTAATGTGAAATATCAGGGCAATAGAAGCAGGGCTTTCCTCAATCGCTACACAACATTGCATAAACACAGTGATGTTATCTAAGGAGGGCCAGAACAATGTGGCCACACTTGGCCAATGCTGTGATGTGGGGCGAACTGTGACCTTTACGTGCATTAAAGTGCAATGCATGGGCAGACTCCTCCCACATAATAACCAGAGAGCAAACCACAAAGACAATAACAACAACACTTAGTGTTTTGATCTCAACCCCCGTAACCCCACATAAGTTGGCATGAACACACACACACACACACACACTGACACATGCACACACACACTCTGCTGTACACGCAGGATTACCACACAGCCACAGTGGGTGAGCTTGTGATAACCCGTTAACCCTCAACCATCCTGTTAATGAACTAGATAAGTGACCTGACCATCTGCCTTCAAGACCAAAAGGATCAACCCCACAGGGTTAAAGACACGGTAATTTATAACGAATGCGCTGAGAGTCGGTAAGCAAGTACAGGGACTGACTGTTTTAAATATATAAACAAAACAATAAACACGAAACACAAACAACGCACCGACATGAAACTGAGTCAATAACACCCGAGGAAAGAACCAAGGGGAGAGACAGATGTAGGGAAGACAATCAAGGAGGTGATGGAGTCCAGGTGAGTGTCATGAGGCACTGGTGCGCTTGACGATGGTGACAGCAGCCTGATGACCTAGAGGCCGGAGAGGGAGTATACGTGACAGTACTGCACCCAGCAAACATCTTTAGCCATATGTTATACATGCCACGTTTACATCAGTAATGTATCCTTCAAATGGGGATACTGTTACACTAATGAAAGTGTTATGCCATGGCTGAGATTCAGTCAAAATTGCAATATCCACACTATGGGCATATAGCATTGCTGTGCCACAATGAAATGCACTTTAAATGAAAAACAACAAATATTGAACCATACTATTACAATTGGGTTCCTAATCACTCGCTAAGCTAAGTGCTAACATGTTATTGAGATTGTAAATGCCCTCGTCTGTAGCTACCCCTCTAWTTGTGCTACATTAGCAATATTAGGCTAGACTAGCCCACTGTCTGTGTATTCACTGGTCTCACATAGACCTAATGGAGACAAAGTCATTCAAAGTCGATGAGATATTTCGCACAGCCCATAAAATAGCCATAGCCATGAATAGTGGTGAATCCCAAATCAAAGCCAAACACCTGTCCCAACCCGCTGTGCACTAACGTAGATTTGCCAGACATGACTAGAACTGAGGACTCTGCTGAAATCAATCACAACAAGTGCTAAATTCCCAATTGACCCCTAACCCCTTAAACCTAAACACTTTGGCATGTTTCCCAGACAGATTAAGCACTGAGGATCAGGGTACAGTATGATACAAGTATTTACAGAACGTTTACTCCAACACTGTGGTATTCCATTCATATTTCATCCATTACCTTTCGAACATCAATATATGTGCAACACATTGCCAGAGTACCCCTGTCAGCTCTCTAATCTCAATCGAATCTTAATCCATTTTCCAGGGGCTGTATTCATACATTTCAAAATAGAAGTGCTGATCTAGGATCGTTTTTTCCCTTTTTAAATTGTAACAATAGGACAGAAAGAAATAAGCCACTTTGTCTAGCAAATGAGCACGCGTCGGTTCGGTCCCCAGGGTGCTTGAAGTCATTGTAATGAGAGGCGGAGCGCACATTAATTCCTGCTGTTCCGTTAATATGAGAACCTTTTCCCCCGGCACAATCTCATACCTGTTGCTAAACAAATTTAATTGGGTACATTTAGGTCGGGAAAATAAGACGTGTGAAAAATGCCTCTTTCAAATAGCAAATGTCCTACTGAGCTGGATAATGTTTGGCTGAAAGGTTTTGTAATCACACCTGGGCTCAAAATCGTTTGGTTGAGTCTGCCTGGAGTGCCAGATGGCGAGGTTTGCAGTTTTGGTTGGTTTATTAACAGGCCCAGATAAAGTATTTGAAATTCATGTCTGTTTGTTATGCATGGGATTCAGTGTGGCCTAGCTATCATATTTATTCTTATACCACATCGTTGAATAGTCATTTCTGATTGGCTAGAAGGGCTTTCTAGAATGGACATTAAAACCAGATAACGGGACAGTTGGGAAAGAAATTGGGACACCTTGCAATCATGATGCAATATGTGCCTACACATGCAGACTGTACTTGCTACAAAGTTACAGGAAGCTGAACCAACAACCACACAAACCAAAATTGGATACATTGTAAACGAAGGTCCAAGGAGGGAAAAACTTAGCTAGCTAGCTAGGATTGATTTGTTTTTGCAGAGACATCTTTTTGGAGCATCTGATGATGTTACATTGTGAGTGATGAACATGAATTTCCCTGGTCCCTACTGTTGCAGTCATGACGCAAGTGGCGCTATGCTGTCAAATCCTCCCACGTTTCTAGTTTGACCAGCTGTTTTCAGCAGCTAATATTTTTTAAATTCGGTAGACATTTTGGCAGGTTTGCTAGCAACGAACTATTTAGCTAGCTTCTAGCCTAGTGTTGATATGCAGTGCGATCTCCTCGTAATGAACACTGTCATGTGTCCTGGCGAGAAGGCAAACTTTTCTAGCTATGCCAGGCAAAATCAGGCATTATCAGTTCATTGTTATGGATGTATCGAAGTATATCGGGCCGTTTCCGTCTCCCGGAATTCAGCCGCTTACCGGAATCCCCCCAGAAGCGGCCCGATGCTATTTTAAATAAGTGTATACAAAATTACCCGATTTAGTCATTTAAAATATTACTATTATACATTTTATACATACAAATTATACCCATCCACCCCAAAAATGTTTTATTGTATTTATTTATTTTTTACGGCCTCTGGAGGGGCGAAGGTCGAGAGCCGTGAGTCCTCAAACACAACCCCGCCAAGCCACACTGCCAGCAGCACCAATGTGTCCGTGTCAGCGTGCATTCGCCTGGCCCGCCACAGGAGTCGCTACAGCACGATGGGACAAGGTCATCCCGGCCGGCCAAACCCTCCCCTAACCTGGACGATGCTGGGCCAATTGTGCGTCGCCTCATGTGTCTCCCAGTATCAGCCAGCACGGGTATCGAACCAGCATCTGTAGCAATGCAGTTTGCACTGCGATGCAGTGTCTTAGACAGCTGCTCCACTCGGTTGGCCCCATCCACAAAGTTTAATGCTTATCAATTTCCCTGCACAAAAATACTACTTAAATAGCACTCTTAAAGAATTTAATGTAAACAACAACAAAAAATTGATGACAGAAGCAATTACAAAATATGGAAAAATAAATAAATAATGAAATGTTAATTATATAAAGCAGCCCTTGTAATCATCTGCCAGAGAGTAACCACAATCGGCCAAAACCTCAAGTTATACATTTGGGCCAGATAACTCACACCGGAATCGGCCCGATCCCCAAGTAATACATTTGAGCCAGATAACTCACACCGGAATCTGCCCGAACTCTATCCCCGCATAGTTGCCATAAATAATACTGCCGAAGGCGGCCCAGACTCCGGCCACATGACGTCGGCCGAGTCTGACTCTCATCCGAATTCCCCGACTCTCATCCGGAATCGGCCCAGATCCACTGGGTTGCCACTGAGCATGGCAACCGAACATAAATAACGAACGAATGGGTCGCGTCCATAAATATCGAACTAATCGAACAAACGACTGGGTTGCGTCCCTAGCAAACAAAATGTGAGAAAGTATGAATTTGCTTTTTAAAAAATGATAGTGGTAAATGTGTACTTTCATATTGTTTTCTTTGGCAACTTTGGTATAAGCGGGTGAAACGCCTCGGTTCTGTACATTACCTTGGAAAAATAAACTCCGAAAAAGGACTTGGCTCCGCCTTGTCCCGCTGCGTCATTATTTCCAAGGTAATGTACAGAACGTCGGCGTTTCCCCATTTACATATAGTGACATTTCCAATGGATTTATAGGGTATCAGTCACTCCATTTTTATTGTAAAAGATGCATTTTCGTTGTTATTGTAGGTTATGCCGGTCCACTGAGGAATGTATTGTGTTGGGTATTCCATCAATGCCTTGGCTAACAGCATTTTTATGTCAACGTGTATGTGTGTGTCAAATTCTCTCGGATTTAGACAGAAGAGGTGTTGTTCCCCTCTGATGTTTAAGATTAGGGGGCACAAACCCATGAAGTGGAAGAGACACGATTAGTAAAATCTAATCGATACAGAGTGAGTGGACGGCATGGGCGATGCTTGAATAGTAATAGCCTAACTGGTTGAAGGACTGTTAAACGTTCTCCATATTCAGCACCTTCAGATGAATTTGAATCAAGGTGGCCCTGAAAAGGGAGGTTTCTAATGACTGTTATCTTCAAGTTTGGATCGCAAGGGGCTGAGAGAAGTAGAGGGGTCATTAGGCCTGCCAGAGGCAGACAATACAAAAACACATTGGGTAGATTTTCTCCAATCAACCCATTTATCAACAAATAGTTCATTTGAATTCAATTTAAGAGTTTTAAAAAAAGTAGGAGTTTATTCAAATCGATAACACTATCCAGTCGGATTTAAAYACTTAACGGGACTAAAGTCCTACATCTACTGTTGATGAGATACAGTACGCAACAATTCAGAGTAGCGGAGAATTTACAAATAAAATTAATGTCCATCACAGTCTCTATAAAGCCAAATGAGTCACGCGCAGCGAGAGAGCGGATGAAAAAAACTCGAGTATCCCGTAATCCTTCCGCCGCTAACAGTGTCACAAGGATTAGCATGCTAAAGAAAATTAACACGCTAAATACTATGCAGCGAAATTAAACGCTCCGAAGTACCGGAGTGGAGCGTCACTGCCATTCCCAAATATATATATATATTTTTTTTATTCCCAAACATTGATTTCGCTTCAGAACTATGCTACTCATCACGGCATTCTAGCAGCACAGTCACCTATAGCGCACTTACAAAAAGCATGCACTCCACTCGCAACTTCATTGCCATCAACTGATGCAGTTGTATTGCCTACAGTTCAGAAAGCATAGCTTGGTTTATCAAGTAAGTAAACTAAATGCCAAACCCCGATACATATATGCTTTGAATAAGATGACATATTTCCGGTGATGGAAAATAGTTGTACAGAGGGATTTGCTTTTGATGTCGATTAAACTGCAGTTCGATGCTAAAATAAACACGTTTATGGAAGGTGCACTTTCAGTGGACTATGGTTTGTTTTTCTATTCACATTCCACCTTTTATTTGTGTTATTTAACAGTAGAAACACTATGAATATCCATGTATATTGTGTTTTACCTGTATGTCCAGACGCAAACCATCCAGAAGGATAATCCGAACGAGATTGTTTTTTTAAACAGTAGTTCACAACAACTATATGTCAAACTGGTCCGATCAAATCCACCGATTGTAACTCGACATCCACACAATAGCCTAGAAGTTTGTAAACGTGAAGTCTGTAAATCCTTTTCGAATACCATCAACCATCCGGTAGGCTACGAAGAGCGAATATCTGACGTTCAGCACCACCAGAGGAGTGGACAGCTCCGTTAGAAACTGCGGGTCTAACCTCTCTGGATCGTCTCCTGTGCCACTGAAGCACAAGCCACCACCTACTGGATGCGTCCGGATCCGATTTACATACAGTCACAGGAATAACCAATCAAAAGCCCAGCAGAAATCTCCAGCGCGAAAGTGGAGACAGACAATCTGCCTTGTCTGATTCCACCCACTGGAATGAATTGTCCTTGACTGAGATGAAAAGAGTTGGGGGCTGTCGAATGTCCCCCTTCCCATTGTTAAGAATTTTGAGTCAGTGAAATCCGTCAGTCAAGTCCTGCAAGCGTCATGCAAGCAAGCGTCATCCACGAACAGACAAGGTTTTGACAAATATGGTGGTCCTCCAAATACATACCAATGTAATAATCTATGTTTTCATCAATATGCACATTATCAGGTGGTACAGCTTTTCTTTCCTTTTATAAACTGAACAGTGTCATAAAGGCATATTCTTTCAAGTTATTCTACCAAGCACACATAACCTTTTCAATGGAAATTAAGATGAATTAATCTCCAATACATTGATAGGGTAAGAGCCAATGTATGCTTGATCCTAAAATGTGGTCGGAGCACCTTATGGATGGTGTGACGCAATTGCGAAGCCTCTGGAGGCACGCAGCGGCCAAATTGAGCTATGTACCTTATAGCAGTGCGCCTTTCAAATGTTGAAACAATGTATATGTCACGTTCTGACCATAGTTCTTGTGTGTTTTACTTGTTTTAGTGTTGGTCAGGACGTGAGCTGGGTGGGCATTCTATGTTGTGTGTCTAGTTTGTCTGTTTCTATGTTTGGCCTAATATGGTTCTCAATCAGAGGCAGGTGTTTTGTGTTGTCTCTGATTGGGAATCATATTTAGGTGGCTTGTTTTGTGTTGGGGTTGGTGGGTGGTTGTTTCCTGTCTTTGTGTTCATTTCACCAGAGAGGACTGTTTCGGTTTGCCACGTTTGTTATTTTTGTATTTTGTAAGTGTTCACGTTATCGTCTGTCATTAAATCATGTTGAGCACTAACTACGCTGCGTCTTGGTCCGATGCCTGCTACACCTCCTCTTCAGACGAAGAGGAGGAAGGCTGCCGTTACAGTATATCTCCGCATTGACACGATTGGTTGACGGTAGGTGAAGGCGGGAGTCCTGCATTAATAACACAAACTCCGACGACTTCCTTCACAACAGCTCTGCGCTGCTTGGCGAAGCGCAAGAAGTATGAATGCCCTGACTCCTGCAGAGGCTATATCACCGTAAATTTTGCACGGCCAAAGATTGACCATGTAGCACCTTTTAAGCCTGGAACCTTAACCATCTTGAAACAGTAGTGAAACTGAACAATTCTGTTTGAATTCCAGGCTAAGAAGGCTTATGCATACAGGCGTATTAAAATGCAATTTTCTTCTAAGTCACCAAACATGGTCAATATTCATGCCAAACGAGCTATGTTATTTGCAGGAAGTGTCACATATATATCACCATAATCAAACATGATGCCCATGGATAGTCATACAGCCCCATATGCCAACCATGTCATTGCCACAGACAAATTAACTTAAAGGGAGATTTATGGTCGGGAATACGTGGAAACCCTCCATATAACATTTTCTCCATGACTGGTGTGTATCATGGTACATATGTGTACAGAACACCTATCTCACCAAGGTATTGCTGAAATTTCACCAGTTAATCATATTGGCAATTCCTGTCTTGCATATACAGATGAAGTCGGAAGTTTACTTATGTTGGAGTCATTAAAACTKGTTTTTCAACTACTCCACAATTAACAAACTGTAGTTTTGGCAAGTCGGTAGGGACATCTACTATGTGCATGACACAAGTAATTTTTCCAACAATTGTTTACAGGCATATTATTTCACTTATAATTCATGTCATAATATGTTTCACAATTCCAGTGGGTCAGAAGTTTACATACACTAAATACACTGTGCTTTTAAACAGCTTGGGAAATTCCAGAAAATAATGTCATGGCTTTAGAAGCTTCTGGTAGGCTAATTGACATCATTTGAGTCAATTGGAGGTGTACCTGTGGATGTATTTCAAGGCCTACCTTCAAACGCAGTGCCTCTTTGCTTGACATCATGGGAAAATCAAAAGAAATCAGCCAAGACCTCAGAAAAAAAATTGTAGACCTCCACAAGTCTGGTTCATCATTGGGAGCAATTTCCAAACGCCTGAATGTACCACGTTCATCTGTACAAACAAGAGTACGCAAGTATAAACACCACACCACGCAGCCGTCATACCGTTCAGGAAGGAGACGTGTTCTGTCTCCTAGACATGAACGTACTTTGCTGTGAAAAGTGCAAATCTATCCCAGAACAACAGCAAAGGATCTTGTGAAGATGCTGGAGGAAACAGGTACAAAAGTATCTATATCCACAGTAAAACAAGTCCTATATCGACATAACCTGAAAGGCCACTCAGCAAGGAAGAAGCCACTGCTCCAAAACCACCATAAAAAAACAGACTACGGTTTGCAACTGCACATGGGGAGAAAGATCATACTTTTTGGAGAAAAGTCCTTTGGTCTGATGAAACAAAAATAGAACTCTTTGGTCATAATGACCATCGGTATGTTTGGAGGAAAAAGGGGGAGGCTTGCAAGCCGAAGAACACCATCCCAACCGTGAAGCACAGCATCATGTTGTGGGGGTGCTTTGCTGCAGGAGGGACTGGTGTACTTCCCAAAATAGATGGCATCATGAGGGAGGAAAATTATGTGGATATATTGAAGCAACATCTCAGGACATCAGTCAGGAAGTTAAAGCTTGGTCGCAAATGGGTCTTCCAAACGGACAATGACCCCAAGCATACTTCCAAAGATGTGGCAAAATGGCTTAAGGACAACAAAGTCAAGGTATTGGAGTGGCCATCACAAAGCGCTGACCTCAATCCTATAGGAAAGTTGTGGGCAGAACTGAAAAAGCTTGTGCGAGCAAGGAGGCCTACAAACCTGACTCAGTTACATCAGCTCTGTCAGGAAGAATGGGCCAAAATGAACCCAACTTATTTTGGGAAGCTTGTGGAAGGCTGCCCAAAATGTTTGACCCAAGTTAAACAATTTAAAGGCAATGCTATCTAATACTAATTAAGTGTATGTAAACTTCTGACCCACTGGGAATGTGATGAAAGAAATTAAACCTGAAATTAATCATTCTCTCTACTATTATTCTGACATTTCACATTCTTAAAATAAAGTAGGGATCCTAACTGACCTAAGACAGGGAATTTTTACGAGGATTAAATGTCAGGAATTGTGAAAAATTGTGTTTACATGTATTTGGCTAAGGTGCATGTAAACTTCCGACTTCAACTGTATATACATGTGTGAAATAGGGTATAGAAGAAAACAAGGGAAATATGTCAATGTCAATAACAACTAAGCATGATKATTTTGTATATTGAGTAGGTAAATAATCAAGTCTTATTTGTCTCTTATTTGGAGAAGGATTGTGATGGTACTCTAATGAAACCCAAATAAAAGGTGTCACATGGTACATACATAGTCAGTGATTGGTAAAAGTAGCCACTGATGATTTTGTGAATGGAGTTTCACGTTCCATTACAGATTAAAGTGTTCTGCAAAGCTCCAGATTGCATTGTCAACCTAGGCTACACCCACTGTGACAGGCTGAATTACCAGGCCTTGGCGCATGGGAGTGACCCCCGCACTCAGACTGTGTTGGCACTTATGGTTCTTAGAGGATTGTGTAAAAAGAAAGAGAAWGATGTCAGATCAGTCCAACTTCTCAGCATTTTGACCTCTCGACTCCACTACAAAGCTCTCAGGGTCAGGCCTTTGTAAAATAATCTTACGAGTAACACTTTCTATGAGTTACCTTTGTCTTTGTCGAAATAGCATTTTTATTGGCTTTTACAAGAAGCCATAAGGTATTTTAGTGCAAGTAGCCTACTGGTTAGAGCGTTGGGACAGTAACCGAAAGGTTGCTTGTTTGAATCCCTAAGCCGGCAAGTTGAAAAATCTGCCGTTCTGCCCTTGTGCAAGACAGGTTACCCCCACAACAACTGTTCCCCGGCCTGGATGTCGATTTAAGGTAGCCCTCCGCACCTCTCTGATTCAGATGGGTTGGGTTCAACGCGGAAGACAAATTTCGTTGAATGCGTTCAGTTGTGAAACTGACTAGGTACCCCTTTCCCAATCACAGTTTGTGAGGCTTTACCCAGCAAACAAGGGATGTCATGAGGACACTTGGTGATGGTCCCTTAAGGGTTTCGGTGTGACGTTATCCATCTAATATTCTAAGAACATTGCATGATGGTCCCAAGGGAATGTTCTTTGGGGGACCTTTGTCTAGTTCCTAGGATGTCACTAAGGAAGCTCTCCTGATTGTTCCAGGTTTCCCAAACCATTATAAGTGTAAGGGAGTGTGTACACTTATTACTGTGAAATTAGTAACGGGGCACCACTTGCTGTAAGTCAGCAAGAAACTATAAAATAGTTACATTTATAACTATAGTTAACTTATACTCCTGAAGAACTCCTGAATTCAGTTCTTAAAGTGACAAGGCAATGTATTCTTGGAGACAGTAGATATTTCACAAAAACAAAGATGTATTTAGAAATAACCAGGGTAAAGCAATGAACATACAGGATGAATGAATAATGGAGATTGTGATGGCAAAATTATGTACTAATATGATAAGCTACAGAATCAGAGTCACACACAGATAATGGGGATTAGAGGGCCTAAGGTCAAGCAGTTATTCTTGATGTTTCCGAATGAAACAAGGCAGGGATTATAGGATAAATGTAGAAAGAAATATTAAAAGTAACAGATTCAGGTTACATTGACATCAGAGAAAAAAATAGGTGAGATCGAGCTGGATATACTCTTACGTATATCTGTCTGGAACCAATGGTCTTCAGAGAACTCTCAATACACGCAGTCCAGAAGCAATTTTAGAATGTAAATCTTCGTGGGGCTCCCCCTAAAAATGTTAGATGCATGCCAGCAATTATTAGGGTTAGGCACATGTGCTTCTAACAGCTTACTACACAACATACACTTAGTATTACTTTCTTAGCTACAGTATACAGTCGTGGCCAAAAGTTTTGAGAATMACACAAATATTAATTTTACAAAGTCTGCTGCCTCAGTGTCTTTAGATATTTTTGTCAGATGTTACTATGGAATACTGAAGTATAATTACAAGCATTTCATAAGTGTCAAAGGCTTTTATTGACAATTACATGAAGTTGATGCAAAGGTCATATTGCAGTGTTGACCCTTCTTTTTCAAGACTTCTGCAATCCGCCCTGGCATGCTGTCAATTAACTTCTGGCCCACATCCTGACTGACGGCAGCCCATTCTTGGAGTTTGTCAGAATTTGTGGGGTTTTGTTTGTCCACCCGCCTCTTGAGGATTGACCACCAGTTCTCAATGGGCTTAAGGTCTGGGGAGTTTCCTGGCCATGGACCCAAAATATTGATGTTTTGTTCCCCGAGCCACTTAGTTATCACTTTTGCCTTATGGCAAGGTGTTCCATCATGCTGGAAAAGGCAGTGTTCGTCACCAAACTGTTCCTGGATGGTTGAGAGAAGTCTCTCGGAGGATGTGTTGGTACCATTCTTTATTCATGGCTGTGTTCTTAGGCAAAATTGTGAGTGAGTCTACTCCCTTGGCAGAGAAGCAACCCACACATGAATGGTCTCAGGATGCTTTACTGTTGGCATGACACAGGACTGATGGTAGCACTCACCTTGTCTTCTCCGGACAAGCTTTTTTCCGGATGCCCCAAACAATCGGAAAGGGGATTCATCAGAGAAACTTTACCCCAGTCCTCAGCAGTCCAATCCCTGTACCTTTTGCAGAATATCAGTCGTCCCTGATGTTTTTCCTGGAGAGAAGTGGCTCTTTGCTGCCCTTCTTGACACCAGGCCATCCTCTAAAGATCTTTGCCTCACTGTGCATGCAGATGCACTCACACCTGCCTGCTGCCATTCCTGAGCAAGCTCTGTACTGGTGGTGCCCCGATCCCGCAGCTGAATCAACTTTAGGAGACGGTCCTGGCGCTGGACTTTCTTGGGCGCCCTGAAGCCTTCTTCACAACAATTGAACCGCTCTCCTTGAAGTTCTTAATGATCCGATAAACGGTTGATTTAGGTGCAATCTTACTGGCAGCAATATCCTTGCCTGTGAAGCCCTTTTTGTGCAAAGCAATGATGACGGCACGTGTTTCCTTGCAGGTAACCATATTTGACAGGGAAGAACAATGATTCCAAGCACCACCCTCCTTTAGAAGCTTTCAGTCTGTTATTCGAACTCAATCAGCATGACAGAGTGATCCAGCCTTGTCCTCGTCAACACTCACACCTGTGTTAACAAGAGAATCACTGACATGATGTCAGCTGGTCCTTTTGTGGGAGGGCTGAAATGCAGTGGAAATGTTTTGGGGGGATTCAGTTCATTTGCATGGCAAAGAGCAACTTTGTAATTAATTGCAATTCATCTGATCACTCTTCATAACATTCTGGAGTATATGCAAATTGCCATCATACAAACTGAGGCAGCAGACTTTGTGAAAATTAATATTTGTGTCATTCTCAAAACTTTTGGCCACGACTGTACATATCTCCCTGGCATATTACATCATTTCTGCAGCAGCATATATTACATTTTTCGTCATTTGTTCTCTGGCCAGTGAAGAGACGTGTATTCTCCTTGTGGTTGATGTCTGGCGTGTATGTGTTAATTCGACACTCCTCTGCAATAGGTAAAACCAGAGGTCTCCAACAGGTTGATCGCGAAGCCCACATATGAAAAGCTTGCCAAACAATTCTGAAACTACTTGCAATTTTTCATGTTTGACACTGCAAGCTCCCAGCTACTATCTAATCAAAGCAACATTGATATTATCCCACCCCTGGTTAGCCACTATTGGTTTAAAAAGCCAAACCTAACACTATATCTGCCAATTAATTTCCAGTAATATTGCCACTGTCTGTCTGTCTATCACTCTGTGTGTGAGTTGATGTGATAATGGTCTTGTGCGTTGACAGAAATACTGTCCTCCAAACTCTCAATTCAATGTCAACTGCAAAGTAGGCTTACATGGCAGAAGTATACCATGATTAASTATATCATTTCTATATATCTATTGTTATTTGCAAACTTTGCAAATAACAGCAGCAGCAGTACAGAACCAAAGCTAGACCTGCACTTTAGATGGCACAGTCCTCACTCGCTAGATGCGCAATTAAAGGGCCAGATGCGCAATTAAAGGGGAATTACACTCAAAAATCTAAATGTGTTGGTTTTCTTCCAGACCTATTTATTTTTTCTTCTGTGATTTAAGCATTGACATGTACTCAGAACATCCTATTTAGTTTTTTCTTTATGAACAATTGTATTTTTGAGAGTGAAAAATTAAAATAATCACAGTTTATGTAGGGCCACCCTTAGAGTTCTTTGTTATCCCATATTTGACCAGGTATATCGACAGAAAATATTGTGCACTAACTTTCTCTTGTACACTAAGGACGCAGGGAAGAGTTGCATGGGAGAGGAGAAGAGAAGAATGTGCCTATTTGAAAGCAACAAAAACTAATTGTAGCTCAGGATATGTAAAAAAAAATAAAAAAAAAAATGTTTAAGTACTGTAGCGCTCACGCTAGAAAAAGTTGGAGACCCCTGGGTTAAAGCAATGCTTTGCAAGATTAGCACTACGGAACAGAAGAAGGGCACTTTAAATTCCATTCATAATGCATAACACGGATCACAGAGTGCGGTACCAAAGCATCAGCAACATTGAAACAAACTAACCTAAGATGGAGACTGAAAAATGATATAGGACTCTGATACCCTGGGCCAGTATTCATAAAGCGTCTCAGAGTACGAGTGCTGATCTGGGATCACTTTTAGATCAGGGATGGGCCCTGCAATTCTACACATTTTGCTATGGGGTGGAGAGAAGATTTAGGAATTGTATAACTCATTTCATGCAATTGTACTCATGTTGCCATGTGGCAGAGAGAAACATTTCAAGTTTTACAGCTCATTTCCTGCAATTCTACACAATATGCCATAGGGTGGAGGTACATTTTTCAGTTTGTAATATGATAACTGATGATCAATGCCGGTCGGTAATTCGACCATGCTTACTACAAGTTTAGAAACTTTCCATAGCTGGCCGCTAGACTAACTTACTAATATAGCTGACATAGGCTAACTGAGTGACTGCTGAGGCACAACCAAATTATATTATTCTAACTCTCAACCGCCAGTTGCCGATCCATGTTTAAGATCATAATTAATACAATTATATGGAAGGGGGGAGGGGGCTGATCCTGTGAGCACTCGATCTCTGAGATGATTTATAAATACTGGCCATGTCTTCTCCACACAAATGAGACATCGCCCAAACGTAAAATGAAGACGGGGCACTGACTTGGCAGTGATATATTACCATGAGAGTTGACGCTGACTACTGAAGTTTTGGGTGAGTTGGAGAAACTCCTTCGCTCGATTCCACTTCCAGTCCCTGGAAACTGCCTGAAAGAGAAATCATTACTCACCAGCTGTAAATAGGAGTCCAGTCTCAGGGCACCACAATCCAACCAGAGCCCACTCATCTCAGCTGGCAGCCTGGATATCCTTCCACCAAGCCTGGGCGGCGAGAGTCTGAGAGAGGCAAAAACAAGGATTTATATTAGTTGGGTCGGTTAATAAGCTCTAGCTACCCGGATGTTTAGCTAAACGCTCTAAGACATTCTAAGAAACAATAGGAAAATCAAGTAAACAATACAATTTTGAAGTAGAAAAGAAGGCCCACATATGAACTGGGGTGATAATAGGATAAACGTATGCAAACTTGATCCAAGCACGTTTGTAATTGGAATGATGTTGAAAAAGCACACACATGTACACACATCCAAACACACAAATGCACACACATCCAAACACACAAATGCACACACATGCACACATACAAACACACACACACACAAAGTAAGCTGTTTTTTGTTCTATAACAGTACCTCATCGTCTTGCTAGTGGGAAGGATTACCATTTTTTTCTGTAGATGGCATTGTGTTTAATTAATATAGAAAAGACAACATGCTAAATTGTGTCAGAGTATAAGGCAGGACTTCTTTTCAGTTTCACATCATTTTATTTTAAAAGTGTTTGTTTTGTTACACGTACATGTTTATTCTACACCAGTGGTTCCCAAACTTTTTATTGTCCCATAACCCTTTAAACCTTCAACCTCCAGCTGCGTACCCCCTTTAGCACCAGGGTCAGTGCACTCTCAAATTTAGTTTTTTTGCCATCATTGTAAGCCTGCCACACACACACACACACACACTATACGATACTTTATTAAACATAAGAATGAGTGTGAGTTTGTCACAACCCAGCTTGTGGGAAGTGACAAAGAGCTCTTATAAATAATAATATAATAATAATCAATAATTTTGCTCTTTATTTAGCCATCTTACATATAAAACTTTCTTTTTCATAAAAAATGGTGAATAACTCACCACAGGTTAATGAGAAGGGTGTGCTTGAAAGGATGCACATAACTCTGCGATGTTGGGTTGTATTGGAGAGACTCTCAGTCTTAAATCATTGTCTGTATTTAATTTTCATGCTAGTGAGGGCCGAGAATCCACTCTCACATAGGTATGTGGTTGCAAAGGGCATCAGTATCTTAACAGAGCGATTTGCCAAGGCAGGATACTCTGAGCGCAGCCCAATCCAGAAATCTGGCAGTGGCTTCTGATTCAATTAAATTTCCAGAGAACCGCTTGTTGCTATTTCGATGAGGCTCTCTTGTTCAGATATCGGTAGGTGGACTGTTGGCAGGGCATGAACGGGATAACGAATCCAGTTGTTTGTGTCGTCCGTTTCGGGAAAGTACCTGCGTAATTGCAGACCCAGCTCCCTCAGGTGCTTCGGTATATCACATTTGACATTGTCCGTAAGCTTGAGTTCATTTTCACACACAAAAAAATCATACAATGACGTAAAGACAGTGTGTTGTCCTTGTTAGACAGAAAAGAGCTCCAACTTCTTAATCATAGCCTCAATTTTGTCCCGCACATTGAATATTTGACCACTATTGTTTTCACTATATATTTTACCTCTTGGGGATGTCATTCGAAAACATAATGTTAACTTTCACTGCTATGCGGATGACACACAGCTGTACATTTCAATGAAACATGGTGAAGCCCCAAAATTGCCCTCGCTAGAAGCCTGTGTTTCAGACATAAGGAAATGGAAGACATACAAGACCACTGATAATCTCCCTCGATCTGGGGCTCCATGCAAGATCTCARCCCGTGGGGTCAAAATGATCACACGAACGGTGAGCAAAAATCCCAGAACCACACGGGGGGACCTAGTGAATGACCTGCAGAGAGCTGGGAACAAAGTAACAAAGCCTACCATCAGTAACACACTACGCCGCCAGGGACTCAAATCCTGCAGTGCCAGACGTGTCCCCCTGCTTAAGCCAGTACATGTCCAGGCCCGTCTGAAGTTTGCTAGAGAGCATTTGGATGATCCAGAAGAAGATTGGGAGAATGTCATATGGTCAGATGAAACCAAAATAGAACCTTTTTGGTAAAAACTCAACTCGTCGTGTTTGGAGGACAAAGAATGCTGAGTTGCATCCAAAGAACACCATACCTACTGTGAAGCATGGGGGTGGAAACATCATGCTTTGGGGCTGTTTTTCTGCAAAGGGACCAGGACGACTGATCCGTGTAAAGGAAAGAATGAATGGGGCCATGTATCGTGAGATTTTGAGTGAAAACCTCCTTCCATCAGCAAGGGCATTGAAGATGAAACGTGGCTGGGTCTTGACAATGATCCCAAACACACCYCCCGGGCAACGAAGGAGTGGTTTCGTAAGAAGCATTTCAAGGTCCTGGAGTGGCCTAGCCAGTCTCCAGATCTCAACCCCATAGAAAATCTTTGGAGGGAGTTGAAAGTCCGTGTTGCCCAGCAACAGCCCCAAAACATCAGTGCTCTAGAGGAGATCTGCATGGAGGAATGGGCCAAAATACCAGCAACAGTGTGTGAAAACCTTGTGAAGACTTACAGAAGACATTTGACCTCTGTCATTGCCAACAAAGGGTATATAACAAAGTATTGAGATAAACTTTTGTTATTGACCAAATACTTATTTTCCACCATAATTTGCAAATAAATTCATAAAAAATCCTACAATGTGATTTTCTGGATTTTTTTTTCTCATTTTGTCTGTCATAGTTGAAGTGTACCTATGATGAAAATTACAGGACTCCCTCATCTTTTTAAGTGGGAGAACTTGCACAATTGGTGGCTGACTAAATACTTTTTTGCCCCACTGTATCTGGAGTACTTCTCCTGTCTTATCCGGTGTCCTGTGTGAATTTAAGTATGCTCTCTCTAATTCTCTCCTTCTCTCTTTCTTTCTGTCTCTCGGAGGACCTGAGCCCTAGGACCATGCYTCAGGACTACCGGGCATGATGACTCCTTGCTGTCCCCAGTCCACCTGGCCTTGCTGCTGTTCCAGTTTCAACTGTTCTGCCTGCGGCTATGGAACCCTGACCTGTCCACCGGACGTGCTACCTGTCCCAGACCTGTTGTTTTCAACTCTCTAGAGACCGCAGGAGCGGTAGAGATACTCTTAATGATCGGCTATGAAAAGCCAACTGACATTTACTCCTGAGGTGCTGACTTGCTACACGCTCGATAACTACTGTGATTATTATTATTATGATTGAGAACCCTACCCGGCCAAAACATATAAATATAAATAATAGAACTAAAGAACATAGAATACCCACCCCAAATCACACCCTGACCAAACCAAATAGAGACATAAAAAGAATCTCGAAGGTCAGGGCGTGACATTGATTCTACATTACAATCTGATACAGACAGAATAAAGTCAAAAGCAGGCAGCTGTCAAAGTGGTTTCATAACTGAAACGTTTGAACTAAATCAAAATACTCATGAAACAAAGTTTAAAATACTTTTCATCTTAAATAATTTGTATAATGATGTACACATTGAACTTTTTGCCTGTAAATTCAAAAATCCAATGTAGATGCATGTATCCATGGCAATCGAGTGACATTAATTAATCATTGTGTTTATTTCACAGCATTCTTTAATTTAGAGTCACTACCATACACTCACGAAACATAGTATCTCAGCTTTCTATTTCTGTCGCTCCAACGCAAAATTTGATTTCCCTCTTCCCTTTTAATTGTTTCTTCCATTTTTCCCACCATTTTTCTTCTTTTTTTCCCACTCTCATAGAGCACCCACGGGAATTTGTTTTATTCCTTGGAATCTTCCCCCGCTCTATCTCTGATCACATTGCAGTCCGCTGCAAACCCCTCAGCCACAGACAAGTACAGTGTCATCCAGCCTTATCCAGGCAAGTTACTTTTATCCCACAGCAGCTTTGGGAGACTCATCTCTTTCTACAGATGTCATTTCAATGTAAAAGGACCCATTAGAATCAACAGGTGAATTTCATAAGAGCATGTAAATATGGGTGTTAAATGAAAGCTAAGATTCTATATTTTTGAGGAAGTAAGGCATATATACATTTTTCAACCATTTTCCATCCTAAAAATTAGGAATAAGCAAAGGCTTTGATTTCTGGTCAAACAGATGGAAAAGGGGTCTTAGAAAATATCTACCAGAAAAAGTCTTAAAAGGTATTAAAAATACATGAAAACACAATAATGTTAAAGTAAAGACCCCTGCCAACAAATATCAACACATATATTTTGTTTTTGGAMAAATGTMTCTGCATTCTCTAAGTTTAAGGAACATTGCCTTGAAATTCCATTACCAAAAACGTACATATCTTAGATTTCTTTAGATTTCTCTCTCATGAGGAGGGAGGATAATAAAGGCTCACAGAAGTAAACATTTATTATCAATTAGTTAGTGTTTTTACTGATATGAATTTTGTTTATTAATTATTAAGTGATTAAAACTCTAAAWTCCGTAAAAAWWYTTMAATTCAATGGGAAATCATAGTGGTCACAAACCACAGTTGGGTTCACAAGTAGAACACAAGAGTTGAGTACACTATAATGTACTGTGTTGTACTGTACTGTACTGAACTATGATGTACTTTATTGTAGTCTACTGTAATCTAATGTACTGTACTCTACTGCACTCTATTGTACTGTACTGTACTGAACTCTACTCTACTGTGCTGTGCTGTCCAAACTTGTGAATGTCACGTTCCTGACCTGTTTTCTGTTAGTTTTGTATGTGTTAGTTGGTCAGGACGTGAGTTTGGGTGGGCAGTCTATGTTTTCTGTTRCTATGTTGGTTTAAAGGGTGACCTGATATGGCTCTCAATTAGAGGCAGGTGGTTTTCATTTCCTCTGATTGAGAGCCATATTAAGGTAGGTGTTTTCACACTGTTTGTTTGTGGGTGGTTGTCTCCTGTGTCTGTGTATGTTGCGCCACACGGGACTGTTTTCGGTTTGTTTGTTCGTTCGGTTTTTGTGTAGTCTGTTTTTCCTGTTCGTGCGTTCTTCGTGTTTCATGTAAGTTCTTACGTTCAGGTCAGTCTACGTCGTTTGTTGTTTTGTATCTATTCAAGTGTTCTTCCTGTTTTTTCGGTTTTGTTTAATAAATATAATGTCAAGTTACAACGCTGCGTCTTGGTCGAATCACCACTCCTCCTTTTCCTATGAAGAGGAGGAGGAATTCCGTTACAGTGAAACATAGATGTCTATGATTGGTTCAAATTTGGTCAGGCCCAGCCCAACCAAATTTGATCTTGTTTAGGGGCATAGCTCATTAAAATAATAACAAAATAATAGTGTGTAGAATAATACCCAAATATGCAAAGGGGGATATTGCATATTTATACCTTTGTGTACATATTTAGGATACATCCCCATGAAGAGAATGACATTCATATCCATAATTATGCATTTCTGTGTAGTACAGATCAGGAACCACAATTCCGTTACCTGGTGTAAATCCAGTATCACATTTATTTGGAAAGTCCATCTGTAGATGATCTACAGACTATCAGTGATATTTCAACTAACTGTCTACTAACCCTAGCTCTAACCCTAAACTTAACCCTTACCCTAACCCTAGCCCTAACCTTAACTATTTTAAATGTCAACTTCAATGGGGTAGCGACGTACCAAGGACCCGGATAGCATGGACCATGAGAGTACGTTATGACAAGCACAAGCTAGCTGTTCATTAGGACAATGTTTTCTTACAGAACCCATATGTACATTAGACTGTTATTCAATACAACATATATTGGCTATGAATTTCAACTGCAAATGGCATTAGCTGATGACTGAAATCATTTATGCTTAAGTGATAATGCCTGAGAAGCCAGTGTTTGGAGGATACATTGGCACGGGCGTTAGGCCCGAGACAATGTCAAATTTATTCATACTTTTTCATCCTTCCACGAGATAAAGTCCTAACACAAGTCTTTGGTTACCAGAGACGCGACCCAGTCGTTAAGCCTTTTTGTTCTGTATCTATGGACGCGACGCAGTCGTTCGTTCTAAATATTCTACTGACATACTGGCTGGCAACGTTCTTATCCCTTGCTTGCTAGCTAGCCAACTACGGCTAACTTACAGTCACGTCAAACAGTGCAACCAGAATAACAGAAAAAGAGCTGTATTTGCATTTGTTTAAGCTGTTTTCTAGTGACATTTATTTGGAGATATCCATAACAATGAGCTAATGATGCGCGATTTCCCCTGGTATAGAAAATGTGCTCTCATCAGGACACTGTTATTCAGAGGAGCTAGCCAATAACACAGCTAACACAATCACTTCAAACTGAAGCTGGAAAGACTGCAAACTAGCTGCATTTAATTTTGTTTTACCTGTTTTCTATTGACATTTCTTTGTATATATCCATAAAAATAATGCTGATTCATGATTTTGACTGGCTGAGAAAAGCTGCCTGCCTGTCTGACCACTACACTTTCACTACTATGGGACAGCTGGAGATCGAATTTCAATATTGAAACAATGTTGCCAATATCAGAGAGACAGACAGTAAGGTTTCAAATCTCCGCTATTGAAAACCAATTCCTATTCTAAAAGAAATGGGAGATAATGTCTAGATGCAGTGTTGGCACATAAGTAGCACATATTGCTAGCTAGCTAGCTAAGCTAACTGCCTTGCTGGCTAGATAACTAAGCTAACTACCTTGCTGGCTAGCTAGCCAGCTAACGTTAACGAAGTGAGAATGTGATGAGGACAGGGCTGCTTGTGATGAGGACAGGGCTCCCTGATGAGGACAGGGCTGTGATGAGGACAGGGCTGAGGACAGGGCTGTGATGAGGACAGGGCTGCTTGGTGAAGAGTACTTTTGATTATTTACTTATTAAAATACGATGGTTGTGACAAGTTACTCACTGACAAACCACCATGCCTACTCCTTCTCACATTGTGACCTAGGGCTGACTGATGTTCAACGCAGGCAAGCATTGAAAATGTAAAAAAAAAAGTCCACAAATCAGCAGACTTCTTTTTTTATTCCATGTATATAATATCGGTGCTTTATTTGTGGAATAAAGGCTGATAAAAATATTTATGTGAAAGGCTAATATATGCCGATAATATTGGTCAACCAATTTATCGGTCGGGCTCTACTCAAAACACAATTTAAACAGAAAGAATGATATACAGGAAATACTTATCCTATTCCAGAAATATATAATATTACAAAGGAAGAAGGTAAGAAKATTCAACTTACCTCTTATTGGGTCTGGCTAAGAACCCACAAACAAAAATATCCTCAAGAGTGAAGACTTGGAAATTACAAACTTCAGAAAATATGCAGTTCTCCTGCAGCAGGGTTATGCAATCCTGAGATCCTGGGTAATTCCACAGTAACGGAATTGTGCTGAGATTCAGATGTTTCACTTAAAATGAATGCCAAACAAAAAACATTGATTTCAAAGTTTAACTAACCATACAACTCTATGCAAAATTTAAACATAAAAAAAAAAAAAAAACATTTACTGGAAGAATGGGGTGTCAGCTATCACATGACACTTTGATCACATCTATACTAATGCTGCAGAAATATTATTTAAAGCTGTATGGTTGAGAGGCAGGAGGCCAAAGGAAGGGCAAATAAGTCTGGCTGCACGAACGTACTGCAAATCGAGGAATTATGTGACTAAACTGAATAAAAAGAAGAAACGATACTATGAAACAAAGATACATTATATAAAGTATTATAGTAAAAACTTTGGAGCACCTTAAATAAAAAAATTGGCAAAAAAGCTCCATCATTCATTGAATCAAWTGCCTCATTCGTCACAAACCCACTGATATTGCCGACTACTTTCATAATTTTTTTATCGGCAATATTAGCAAATTTAGGCATGACATGCTAGCATGCCACCGACACTAGACATCCAAGTATAACTGAGGAAATTATGAAAGACAAGCATTGTAATTGTGATTTCTGAAAAGTGACTGTGGAAGAAGTAGCAAAAAATATGTTGTCTATCAACAATGACAAGCCACCTGGGTCTTACAACTTGGATGGAAAATTACTGGGGATAATAGCGGCCAATATTGCCACTCCTATTTGACATATCTTTAATCTAAGCCTACAAGAAAGTGTGTGCCCTCAGACCTGGAGGGAAGCAAAAGTAAAGCCCCCTTTATTGGCTCAAATAGCCGACCAATCAGCCTGTTACTAACCCTTAGTAAACTTTTGAAAAAAATGGTGTTTGACCAGATAAAAATGCTATTTTACAGAGAAATTGACAACATAATTGCACCACGCTTATAGGTAAGGACTTTCAACATACATGGCACTTACACAAATGACCGCTGATTGACTGAGAGAAATTTATGATAAAAAAATAGTGTGAGCTGTTTTGTTAGACGTCAGTGCGGCTTTTGACATTATCAATCATAGTCTGCTGCTGGAAAAACGTACAGTACCAGTCAAAAGTTGGGACACAACTATTCATTCAAGCTGTCATCAAGGCAAAGGATGGCTACTTTGAAGAATCTCAAATTTAAAATATATTTTGATTTATTTAACACTTTTTTGGATACTACATGATTCCATATATGTGTTATTTCATAGTTTTGATGTCTTCACTATTATTCTACAATGTAGAAAATAGTWWAAAAAAWTAAGAAAAACCCTTGAATGAGAAGGTGTGTCCAAACCTTTGACTGGTACTGTATGTGTTATGGCTTTACACCTCTGCTATATTGTGGGTAAAGAGTTACCTGTCTAACAGAGCACCGCGGGTGTTCCTCTAATTGAAGCCTCTCCGACATAATCCAGGTAGAATCAGGAAATCCCCATGGCAGCTGTCTAGGCCCCTTACTTTTTTCAATCTTTATTAATGACCTGCCATTGGCTCTAAAGCCTGTGTGCCTATGTATGCTGATGACTCAACATTATACACGTCAGCTACTACAGTGAGTAAAATCAGTCAGTTTCAGAATGAGTGGCAAGAAATAAGTTAGTTCTAAATATTTCTAAAACTGAAAGCATTGTATTTGGAAAGAATCCTTCACCAAAAGCCTAAACCTCAACTAAATCTTGTAATGAATAATGTGGAAATTGAGCAAGTTGAGGAGACTAAATTGCTTGGAGTATCCCTGGATAGTAAACTGTCATAGTCAAAACATGTTGATCCAACACTAGCTAAGATGGGGAGAAGTCTGTCCATAATAAAGCTCTGCTCTGTCTTCTTAACAACACTATTAACAAGGCAGGTCCTACAGGCCCTAGTTTTGTCGCACCTGGACTATTGTCCATTTGTGAGGTCAGGTGTCACAAAGAGGGACTTTACAATTGACTCAGAACAGGGCAGCACAGCTGGCCCTTAAATGTACACAGAGAGCTAACATGAATCATACGCCTGTCAGTCTCTCATGGCTAAAAGTAGAGGAGAGATTGACTTCACCAGTACTTGTTTTTGTAAGAAGTATTGACAGGCTGAATGCACCGAGCTGTCTGTTTAAATGACTAGCACACAGCTCGGACAACCATGCATACCCCACAAGACATGCCACTAGAGGTCTCTTCACAATCCAAAGTCCAAAACAGACTATGGGAGGCGCACAGTACTACACAGAACCATGGCTACATGGAACTCTATTCCTCATCAGGTAACTGATGCAAGCAATACAATCAGATTTAAACAACAGATAAAAATACATCTTATGGAACAGTGGGGACTGAAGAGACACAAACACAGGCACAGACACACGCTTACACATACACATGATAAGACACACAGTCTACACACATATATACATGGATTTTGTATTGGAGATAAAGTATGTGGTAGTAGAGTAGTGGCCTGAGGCTACACACTTAATGTTGTGAAATGTGTTATGAAATGTAATGTCATGTAATGATTTAAATTGTATATAACTGCCTTAATGTTGCTGAACCCCAGTAAGAATAGCTGCTGACTTGGAAGCAGCTAAATGGGGTCCTTAATAAATACAAAATTACAGATTTGTCCAAAATTAAACATAAAACATTACTTTTCTGTCCTTGCAGTTATGGCAGTGTAAGTTGTATTCATATCATAGGTTAAGCATTAATCAGTTAAATTAGACATTGAACTTGAACCCTGTAAGAATCCTGGATCCAGCTGTCAGACAGTTTTCGTATAGAGATCTCAGAAATGCAGTGTAACCACTTAACATTTTTAGCCTCCTTATGTTGGTGAAAACAGTTTTCATGGGCACACAAATRTATAATAATAAATGAGATTGAACAATCAAATGCTTCTAACCAAAAGAGTCCCCTTCCATTGATACTTAAAACCTAAATCGAATACTGTCATTAACGTGATTGTTTAATTATTATGCATAATACTTGTTGGATGCGCATTTGGTGTCGAGCTGTTTAATTATGCCATGATATTTTCACACATCATCATCTGATCCAGACATGAATTAGCGCATGCAATCCAACAACAGCCCAAGTGCTGGGAAAAAAAGGTGTTGCAAGGAATGTCCAGAATATGTTGGTGTCTCATTCGTTACGCTGGTGAATACTTAGATTGTGCCTGGATCCACGTCGGGTCTAATATCTCTAGCGAATTGAGGTTGATCATCTGTTGTTGTCTGCTTAATTTACAGAAAGGGTCTCATTAGATTTAACAGAGAAAGCATCAAGGTAATGAGTTCATGTTTTCATGTGTTTTTGTGCCTTGGACACTTGCGCTCAATTGTGAAGGATATACTATTGCGCAACACCCAATGCTCTTCCTGATCAAATCACATGGCCTAGTGGGTTTATTCACACTATGATCTGGTAATGAAATAACATGAGAAATACATTTTGTTTTCCATGTTACACCTGCCAAATACAAGGGGCTTGAAGTAACCTACTTGAACTTGAATTTGGAGCTCAGAAATTAAAATACTGGAATACTATAGGCCTACCTTGAAATCAGACATTTCCTCAATTTGCTGCTTGACAAGTCCTTGTAATTATTGTAGCCAATTTATAAGTTCCCCTGCTCCCTTATAATTATCTGTGATGTCATTTTTGACCAGTTTTTGTGAGCGATGTGGTCACTTTTGTTTTTTCCCCCGACGCTTTAATTAAAGGGTGTTGCGCTATTCTGTTGCCATACAACTAAGTGAGGTCATTATGAGGACAACATCTAATGTTGGCTTCAACTTGGCTTTCCATACAAATCCTTCCATTAAAGGAACCTGGTTTTTGGTCACTTTCTCATGATAAAAACAGCGACGGTGAGATTAATGCTACCGCTATTCATGCCTTAATTATGTGTGCCTGCCTCGGCCATATAGGCTACAGAAGAATCGGCATCCATGCATCCAATCTATTTAGTCAAGCAATGTCCACATTATTCTCACATATTTTAGAATTGAACAATAATTGTCATATCAAGGCCTTAAAAAAATGATGATTCTTAAAGTGGTAATGGCCTACTTTTTCTTTTACACTTTTTGCATGCTTTTGGGGGGGAGGGGGGGTGTTTGGGCCTATATGTACAATTACTTAAATTATACATTTGTATAACATTGGTCCTTGAAAAGTACAGTAAAGTTATTGAAAAAGACCCTAAAGTCTTTGAATTTGACTTGCCAGTCAGTATGAATCCTGCTTATGCTTATCCTGCTATGGTGTTGTATAGGTGGTGTTATGGGCCAATTTCAATTTGTTATTTTAATTTACATTTAAACCATTTTGAAATGTTGATCCCAATGTCACACATTGGCCCCATTATTTTTTAGAAAGACCCTTGTTTATATGACCTTTGACTGTTGTAAACACAGTAGTAAATCTACTCAAGACAAATGCTAACGTTGACACCTAGTGGTGACATTACAAAGGGCATGTTACTGCATTTCAATGCTTATTTGTGAACAGTGCAGTTTCAGATTTACTTTGAGACAAAGTTTAATTCATTCAGCCAGCCACCCCMTTTGGTGGTTTAGCACAAACACTTTTGCATACTTCTTATCCACTGGCATAGGCAGACACATCTTTAGACAACGTGTCAACGTTAGCACTGATGCTGCTAAYCATACCCTCATAAAACTGACTATCCTACCGATCCTTGACTTCGGCGATGTCATTTACAAAATAGCCTCCAACACTCTACTCAGCAAATTGGATGTAGTCTATCACAGCGCCATCCGTTTTMTCACCAAATCCCCATATACTACCCACCACTCAGACCTGTATGCTCTCATTGGCTGGCCCTCGCTTTCGTCGCCAAACCCACTGGTTCCAGGTCATCTATAAGTCTTTGCTCGGTAAAGCCCCGCCTTATCTCAGCTCACTGGCCACCATAGCAGCACCTACCTGTAGCACATGCTCCAGCAGGTATATTTCACTGGTCATCCCCAAAGCCAACTCCTCTTTGTCCCCATTTTCCTTCCAGTACTCTGCTGCCAATTACTGGAACAAATTGCAAAAATCACTGGAGTCTTATATCTCCCTCACTAACTTTAAGCATCAGCTGTCAGAGCAGCTTACCAATCATTGCACCTGTACACAGCCCATCTGTKAATAGTCCACACAACTACATCATCCCCATATTGTTATTTTTTTTTTTGCTCCTTTGCACCCCAGTATCTCTACTTGCACATTCATCTTCTGCACATCTATCACTCCAGTATTAATGATAAATTGTAATTATTTTGCCACTATGGCCTATTTATTGCCTTACCTCCCTTTTCCTACCTCATTTGCACACACTAAATATAGACTTTTTCTACTGTATTATTGACTGTATGTTTGTTTATTCCATGTGTAACTCTGTGTTGTTGTATGTGTCGAACTGCTTTGCTTTATCTTGGCCAGGTCGCAGTTGTAAATGAGAAATTGTTCTCAACTAGCCTACCTGGTTAAATAAAGGTTAAATAAAATGTAAATAAAACATTTTGCAACACACAGTTTGAAAAACCATGTAATCAAACGAAGCTTAGGACATGATAATGTTACAGTGAAACGAGCATCGGTACATTAAGTCGGATCAGTAGTGCTTTGAAAAAAGCATTGGAGAACTCTTGCCTGATAAAGAACCTTTAAAGTTAGGTGGGGGGTTAATTATCATATTCCCCAGCATGCTCTATTGCAGGTTGATTTTTAGAATTGTTTGTTTCAATATCTATGTTTTTGCATTAATTAATCTCATGACACTCAACTATAAATAACATACATTTTTTCTTGCAATTCTATACATTTTGCCATGTCTAATTTGTATTCATGTGATATTTAAGTGACAAAAAAATTACAACAAAATCTATGTGCTAAAAAAACGAAATAAAAAAACGTTCGCTGACATGGGCTAGTTGATCTGGACATTTCTGACAAGTTATAAATAGCTCTCTAAGGTATGGAATGACAACCATGACAAGAGGAACTGATGATGCACTACCCAATTTCGAAATTGCACCTTGTGCATTCTATTATTACAACTTTTAAGAGTATGTTTAAAGCCGGACTTAGTTCCTTAAAAAATAAATGTTTGTTTTTTGGGGAAATAATGAAAATAATGTATTATTTCAGTTGGTTATTGTTTCAACATCCTGTTTGTTATTTTTGTTGTATATATCTTGCACAGTCGCCACTGTCTCGTCAGCTCATTCCCCTCCTTAGCTGTTAATATGTTTTGAGATATCCATCGTGGGGATTTGCACCGGCTTTCCTTGCCTCCATACTGCGACGGCCTACCTCACAATATGAAAGGTCAATTCACCTGTGGGCCTAACTAGCTTGACAGAATTCTATCTATTAGTAAGTCATCTCTATAAAACTGGTAGGGCCTAATGCTTGGTTTATATATAGTATGCCAGCATAAGACAAAAGCTATCAAACTGGAAAAGGTTATACACTTTTTTTTTTTTTTAATTAAGTCCTTTGATCCCTGAGGCCATTTTTATCTCTTCTTAACTTGAGAGTTAACACTTTTTTTTGCCTTTGTTGATCATGAAATCCATATTGTGCTTACATTCTGAATAATTGTATCAATGTCTTTTGATGACATCTAGTGGTCAAACTGAAGAAGTGGTGGTTCTTCAAAGTATACAATTTCATATCTAATTATTGTCCATTTAATTGACCCTTTATCGGTGTGTCCGGACTTAAGCCTACTGACAACCACATACGGCTATTTAACCTGGATGAACGATAGCCTGGGTGGAAGTCTGTTTGTGCTTTAGTTGTTGTGATGTCGCAGGACTTGGCTAAAGCAGAAATAGACTGTTACCCCCGCGTTTGATAAGATGGAGAGGGCAGGATGGAGGCACGCTGAGCATGATAACAGGAACAAAAGCAGATGTGGATTGAGGGGTATCTAACTGTCGGGGAAGCAGCATTGATAGTAATGGTGAATTCGGCCTTCATCGACGCCTTGATAAACGATGTCTGGGTGGAGGGAAACCGGCTAATCCGACCTCCTAACCAGGGGCGGAGCCAGAGGGGTGTCCGGGGTGGCACTGGACACCCCTAACATCTGACTGGCCACCCCAGGTGCCACCTTAAAATGTAATTCGCTACTGGCAATTTGATGCTGAATGACATCTCATTTCACCTCTTGTTGAAAGAAGCATTTATTTTGACGTTTTCAAATCGAGGACGAGGAAGAGAGAATATTAACGTTAGTCGCGAGATACAGAAGAATCAGAAGAAGAAGAACATACAGAAGAAGAAGCGAGAATATTACCACAGCTCCACGAGCTCTTTTCACAATTGGCGAAAGCATCATATTTGATGTAAGTTTTAAGGTTTAGCATCGGGTTTAGGTTTCCTGAACAACTTTTACGAAAGTTGAGTCACTGTGTAAGTTAACGTTAGACCTTTGGCTCCATTAACAGACAGTTAATCAGATGAGAGAGATCGGTTCCCAATTTAGCATAACATTATGTTTACATCTGTGCTAGTAATACACACATACACAGTGCAGTGTCATAAGTTGCAGCATACGAATGTTTAGCTAATGTAGGGTAACTAGTAGGCTACCGCTCTCACTGTTCAGAAAGTTAACCTTCGGCAATTGGAAATGCATTTACTCAGTTAGATTTTCGTACTTGAACTCAAAACGAACAATTGCTATTATCAATCTGTTAACGTTACGCAAAAGATTACCACAATTTTCAGATAGACTGTTTGCTATCGTAAAGGTGTAAGAAAGTATAGCTAGCTACGTTACTGCAGAGTAGGGTTAGCCATGATCTAACTAGTAATTTAGGCTGGTAGTTGTTTTTAAGGAACAGTTATGATAATGGGGATTTGTAATTAAGATTGAGTTTGGACTAAAATGTGGGCAATTGGATGCTTAGATGCAACCATAGACTGTCTTATTTTTGCATAGGGTCAATTAAACATGAAAAGAAAGGGAGAGATATCATACTTATTTTTAAAGAAGCACAAACAGACCCCAGCCCTTGCATCACCACCGGACCCCAGAGCAGCTCCCTACCTGAGACTAGTCAGAGTCAGTGTGGTCAGGACCCAGTCTACCACCACCAGGTGAGCCAGAGCTGCCAGGAGATTTCATCGAGCCCCTCCCAACCGCATCAAGCATCAGATATGGACCCAATGGTAGGCTAGGCCATATACTTTAAACTACACATTTTAGTTACAGTAGTAGCTGTTAGTATCTAATRTTGTGGATCCCTTAWTTGTGGATCCCATTTCCATTGAGATATGACACATTATTTAACGTGTATTTCAGACATTTCAAGATCCAGAGAAGAGGGTCRTGTACAGCCGTGTGAAAACATTTCCCAGAACTCAGCATGGTACTAGGAAAAGGGCTTTCAAACAGAAGTACTTACATTAAAACAATTGCAGATGTGCTCCTATTAACTGCCACTCAAAATATAGCGCAGAGAGGTCATCGAGAGTTTGATGACTCTCACAACAAGGGTCATTTTTTGACAACCTTAGAAGAAATAGCAAAGCARGACCCTCTCATAGAGAAAAGGARGAATGCATGTGGCAATGCTAAGTACACAAGCCACCAAATCCAGAACAAAGTTATTGAGGGTTTAGCTAAAATGGTACAAAGTGAAATAATAAGAGAAGTAAAAGAAAGTGAAGTGMTTAGTGTAATTGCACATGAAACCAGAGATGTAAAGAAAAAACAACAAATGTCTTTAGTTGTGAGGTACTATTACAACAGGGCCATCCACGAAAGCGGTTTACACTTTCAGTCAGCTGAAAGCTTAGATGCAGCAGGTCTCACTAAAATGATAGTTGATTGCCTTGAAAAATATGGTCTGGACTACAGAAATAATCTTGTGGTACAAGGCTATGARGGTGCAGCCATCATGAGTGGAAAGTATTCTGGTGTGTCTGCACGGATTAAAAACAGTGCAAAATTTGCATTTTATGTGCACTGTAATGCACATTGTTTGAATTTGGTTCTTGTCGATGCTGTAAAATCAGTGTCTGAGGCAGTTCCACTTTTTTGCTCTCCTGCAGAAGCTTTATAACGTTGTATCTGGCTCATACGTTTATCTCAAGTGGCTTGCAGTTCAGAAAGAGCTGTATCCACACCAGCAGCCCAGGGAACTACAGAGACTTACGAATGTAAGGTGGGCATGTAGATACATGGCATGCCGTAATCTGAGGGACAGGCTTCCAGCAGTTCCGAGCGTGCTACAGGATATCACACTTGAAAACAGTGGTGATAGATCAGTGGAGGCAAGGGGCCTTCTTTCTCAGATAGATTTACATTTCATAGGGCTTTTGGTTACCTTTTGTACAGTGCTTGGTGATGCCAAATGTCTTTCTGACATGCTCCAATCAAGCTCTCTTGGCCTAGCAAGGGTTGTGGATCTAGTAGGTGCCCTTACAGACACATTACAGGACTACAGAAGTGAGGGTTACTTTGGAGAACTATGGAAAGAGGATGAAGAGATTGCGGAGCACTGCAAAATAAGTGTACGAACAGTGCGTAAAAGACAGCCTAAAACAAGCTCAAGATTTCACGACTCATTGATGATAAGCACTGTAGGACAGAAAAATAGTGACCAAAGTGATGGTGGGAGCTTCCAAAGAGCTATCTTTTATCAGGTGCTTTACAGTCTCACAGCTGAGCTGCAGAGGCGTTTTTCAAAGAATTGCGAGATAATGCAAGGGGTCCAGTCTCTCAACCCAAAGAGTACAACATTCTTGAATGAGGAGCCTCTGTTTGCCTTCGCTCAGACCTTTGAGTCAGATTTAGAGGACCTCAAACATGAGGTTCATCAAACCAAGCGGCTTCTTGATAGGAGAGAGAAAAGTGGAAGGGACAGACCGTCTACTCTCCTTGACTTTGTTGTGTTTCTAGAACCTTATAAAGAGGTCTTCCATGAGCTATTTCGACTTTGTAAGATTTCTGTTGTTACACCAGCCAGCAGTGCTTCTTGCGAGAGTGTTGTCGCACTTCAGAGCAGTGCTTCAGCTTGAAAACTGATTTAAAACACACCMTAGGACAACAATGGTTGATGACAGGTTAAGTCACCTCAGAATTCTCGGTGTTGAGTCAAGGAGGGTACACTCCCTCAACATGGATGAGTTTGTGGAACATTTTGCCAGTTCTCACCAGAACCGCAGAATTATTCTGTTTTAAATCTACCTAGAATAATTTAACACTTAGGCAGTCCCTCTGGTCATGATTTAAAACCTGCGCTGTGTACAAGCTAGTACACTGACATTCTAAAATGATAAATCCAAAGGGTATCATGTCACACAGATTTAATTTGGTCTTGATTAGGCCAATTCCAAAACGTTTCTTTGCTATTAGTTAACATAATATATATGAGCATAAATATGATACTGGAAGTTTGTGATATTGATTGACACCAAAATTATTTTTATTTTTCAAGTCCATTTCTGCTTGATACCTGGTATGTCAAATTGCAGTGTGTTTTTTAGTAAATGTACTTTTTTGTAAATAAACAATGCAATTTATGTAACACACAAATGCTATGTTATCTCCTTGGTGCTTGAGCTTTATTTTCTGAAAATATTTTGGATGTTCAACACTTATAGACCCAGATTATATATTAATGAAAACAGAAGCTGACCACGTCCTTCAGTGCGTATAGTTTTGAAGGAGCAAAAAGTAGGTGTGTGTGTGGCCTTGTGTGTGTGGTGCTCTGTGGCAGACTGATGTGTGTGTTAAGGTGACCGCATGTGTGTGTGTGTGTGAGAGAGAGAGACAAAGAAATTTAGCTGCAGTTCCCGAGGTACAGACACTGACTATTCATAGTATGTTAAAGAATTCTAGTGAAGTAAACCTTCTGGACCACACTATCTGCCACATTGAAGAACTCCGGGTTAAGTGAATTATCACTTCTTCCTCTAATCAGCAATCATAGGGTTCACTCTTGCTCCTTAGAAGCCAGGTTAGGGTTACACACTAATTTTCTGTCATGGTCTATGGACCCCCTGAAGTAGCCACGGCAACCCCCTGGCCACCCCATGTATAAAACTCTAGTTCCACCACTGCTCCTAACAATAGCTGAAGTCTAGAAGTGCAACTACAATGATCAACTCCCTTTGAGCAGTGTGTTCAACATCATAATCATCACTTTACGTAATAGTGCATCCTACAAAAACCACATGCTATTTAATAACTGCACAAATCATGGAAAAATGCATGGGGAAATGCTTTCATACCATCATTGGATGTGTCGTAACAGACATTACCTGGTCAAAGCGGCGTGAGATCAAGTACTAGTCTATGCGAATAAACATTTGGAATTTTGCGGTCTCATTTTCTGGTGTTGATTCAAATGTGTATTCCTTGGATGTGCAATTTACTGCAGAAGCTAGGCCATACACCATCAGCGTGCAATGATACATCTAGTATGTTTGACTGTGAGTGAAATCCCAGAGCATGAAAATCCTTTGATGACATTACGATGAGCTGTGTTGCTGTGACAGATTCCGACACGCTGTACTCGGGATGACAAGGACGTGTTCCCACACAGGCCAAGCTGGTGTCATAAGATGTTGCTGTCTCACTGCTACCGTATCCAAATACTGTATGTTGATTTTTATCTGAATACATAAGTACACACATAATCGTGTGTTTGTGTGTTTACCACTGGATTAGATGCATGATCCATTTCACAGTTTGTCACGGTGTGGTGGCTTTCTTTGTGCATGTTGGAGCCTGGTATCAATTAACGCATACTCATGATTAGTATTGATTACATTAAATCATGTTATTCATGTGTCATTTTAAAGGCACTTATTAGTGTCAACCCCTCCACTGAGTTTCAGTATGGTGTAACCTATGCACTCAGACTTTTCTAACAGTCTAACTAATTTAGAACACTATTGAACTAGAGCACATATGTCAGAGTCAAGGCCCGCGGGCCACATCCGGCCCGCGAGAAGGTTTTTTACGGCCCCTGGGATGATCTTGATTTATTATTAGAACCGGCCCGCAGACCGCAGCAAGCCGGCAGCCCGCAGATCTTTTACACGCACCAATACCTGTCTCTTATACACATCTAGATGTGTATAAGAGACAGCCCCTGAACTAGAGGATCCGCCTCTTGATGTGCTGAGTGTGTCTCTTTAAATCTTGTGGGTGGGTGTAATTCTTTCCTTCCTTCTCTCTCGTCCGTTCTCTTTCCCTCTCTATATATACTGTATATATCTTTCTGTCGGCGTTAGCTGTCGCGTTTTGTGAACTAATCATCATTGCTAAAGCTTATAGTAAAGAACGCATGGCTGCCAATCGGGTACTCGTTTACGGAGGAAGAGGCGCACTAGGTAGCAAAATTGTTCAGCACTTCAAATCCAAAGGATGGGTGAGTAGCGTGCTATAGTTTTTTTTTTTTTTTAAATAAAGAATACATATAGAATATAAATACGAAAGATTGTGCGCTGTTGCTTGCCACGGTGTCTATTTGCAATAACCACATGTTAAGTAGATGATATGGTAAGAAGCAAGGGAAAGGAAATTAATCCATATGAAAGTGTCGTCATTTAACGTTGAACGATGCCAGCCCAGAACTTTCAGAAAACATATCATCACTTGCATGTTGAATAAATTGCCTACTTTGCAGGATAGTTCGATACCATCATCCTATTTTCAATTGCTTCTTTCTTTTCCAACAATAGTGGGTAGCCAGCATCGATATCGTTGCCAATGAGGAGGCAAACGCGAACGTGCTGGTGAAGTTATCGGAGTCATTTACCGAGCAAGCAGGGCAGGTAGGAGGAGCGCGCTTTCACCTGCTCTCTCTGTGATGTTGACAGTGTTGACTTAGTCAATGATCCAGTGTCAAGGGAAACGATCATTGACTTTCCATTTGCAAAACGCTGGATAATTACTGTAATTTCTATGCCACGATCGGAAACTCTACTCAGTGGTTATGCTATTGCAAAGGCCTATAGGGGGCTATTCTATTCATTGCCATATTGAATGTCTTTTTAAAATGCAAAATTAAATTGATTTCTTTGTTGTGGCAGCTAGATGTCAACAAATTGTAAACACAGGAAGTGGTGACATTCCAATTGATAAAATATATATTCAAATAAAATGTTATATTAGCAAAACAGCCAGAGCCCTTTTTCTCTTGCTGCAGGTGACAGCAGATGTGGCACAGTTGCTAGGGGACCAGAAAGTAGATGCCATCTTGTGTGTGGCAGGTGGATGGGCAGGAGGAAATTGCAGCTCAAAAGGTCAGAGTTCACCAGCATTTTCCTGAGATATCATCAGTTCATTTTGAACACACACACTGATATGATTACTTTAAAACCAATTTCCCCTTAGGCTGAATTCTCAACAGGGATGTTTGTTCGTGCCATTGTATAGTGTTCTATTTAGTTATGTGTTCATTCATTATTACTATGTTGCTCCTCAAACAAAATGTTCTCGTATGTATGTTTTAGACTTGTACAAAAACACAGATATGATGTGGAAGCAGAGTGTGTGGACCTCTACCATCTCCAGCCACCTGGCTGCTGTGCACCTGAAGCAAGGGGGACTGCTGACTCTGGCTGGGGCTAAAGCATCACTGGGTGGCACTAGTGGTAAGATGCCACATACCTCTACTCTCTACTGCTATTCTGTTCTTCTGGTGTTCTAAAATATTCTACTGGTATTGTAATTTATTCTATTATGCATTCTATTTTCTCATGTATTGTTGTCATACTGACCCTGTTAGATTGTGCCTCTGTTCCGACCACCCTTTCATTCCGACGTTGATGTCCGAGGGACTTTGGCATACATCTACTGCCGTCACGATTTAGGCAGCCAAAACAAATAGCAGCTTATGTCATCAAACACTTTGTAAAACATGTAACCCATGGGTACAAATAAGCCTATGACATAGGAACTAAAATATGAGCAACATGTTTGTTATGATATACATAGTGACATTTCACGATGTCGGACAATTATGAGGAGAGAAATTGTTCCTACAATTTTTTTTTTCACACAATGCTCTGATATTTTAGACCCTGTATGCATGTGAAGGTACCTATAGGACCAAGGACTCATGCCATTCCCTGTGTGGTGTGTTACCCATACGATGGCCTTGACAACAATACAACTCCTGACACTGGGGCACCTAAAATCCCTGATTAGCAGTCGCTACAAAGCTCCCGCTCTCATTGGCTGTCAGATTGGGGAGGAGAATGAGTCAGCAGAATTTGGGTCCTGCACATGTGGACATGGTTAGAGTGTGCTGTGCTGTTCTCCTATTGCAATGTAGCTTACTAGTGATAATCTAGACAAAGGCCAGGAAATTGCAGAGATTTCCCTGAGGGGGGTTGGTTTATTTTGACAGTGGTATGTCTAATATTAATGGGAGATGTTTCCTGTAGTTTAACTCCTCTGTATGCCAATATTTATTTTTATTAAAAAAGGTTCTACAGTATTTCCCCTCAGGTAATGCTCAGAGCTGCCTTTAGGTGAAGTGTGTGAGTTTTAGAAATACATCTTTTAAAACTACTTTTCATTTTATAATGTAGGGAAAGCATTTACCTCATGCCTTATCAAACATTGATTGCCTTAGGCCTGTTCAAAAGACAAATGCTCTGTACTATTGACAAAAAAACAAGACAGTGGAAGACTGTAGTAGTAGTGCTTAAAGATTGTGTGTGTTTAGGGGTTATCTGTGCTTATATTTTAACTTTTATTTTAGCTTTAATACTTTACCAGCTACTTGTGTGTCTGATTTACTGAGTTCTCAATATTGATATACTGCCTTTGGGCAGTTTGGGTTCCAGTGGTGTCTTAGTCTTACAAAGCCAGACGCAGATGAAGAGTAGGCTACATTGTAAACATTCCATTGTGGACTAAAAGCTTATGGGTTGATTTGGGGTTAAAGACTGAGGTTAGTTAACCATGTGAGCACCCTATGACCCTTATCCTTCACCCTAGATTTAAAAGAGAGGTTGAACTGTCAAATAACATTGATTTAACTTTGGGTGATTCAGCACGCAAGTCTGTTAATCCTCTTTGGGGAAATAGGTTCTCAGCACACTTCCTATGAACCATCCTAAATGCAATTTGGAGCACATCTATGCAATCAAATACGACATTCTCTCCCCAACGAAAGACTGTGTTCCATTTCATTTCAAATATGTTCCAGTTTAGTAGTACAGTATCTTGGAAAGAGAACCACAATTTAAGGAAGAGCTAACTCTCCACCCCTTTCTCTCATTGGTCCATTCTTCAAATGTAGCTGTGGCATGCCTCCGCTGTTTTATATGAGGGTGGGGAGAGCATATTACGTTCTTCAAAGAAGTGTTTCTACGTGGAAAATGCTGCGTATTGTTTCCAGATGCTACAAACACAAACATTGAAGGGAAGTCAAAAGCATGCTTGTGGAACAAGCAGTCATCTCTCAATACAACTGTAATGGGCAAATTCTGGGAGCCAAAAGCACCTGGAATATTTGTCCATAGTATATGAACAGGAAATGTGTTGTGAATGTATGTTACATCATAGTATATTTTGAGGTCACCAGCTGAGGAAACTATGTTTGTAATATCACATATAGTACCAGTCATAAGTTTGGACACACCTACTCATTCCAGGGTTTTTCTTTATTTTTTTCTTTATTTTACATTGTAGAATAATAGTGAAGACATCAACTATGAAATAACACACATGGAATAATGTACTAGCCTAAAAAGTGTTAAACAAATCWAAATATATTTTAGATTTTAGATTCTTCAAATTAGTCGCCTTCATGACAGCTTTGCACACTTGGCATTCTCTCAACCAGCTTCACCAGGAATGCTCTTCCAACAGTCTTGACGGAGTTCCCACATCCTGAGCACTTGTTGGCTGCTTTTCCTTCACTCTGCGGGCTAACTCATCCCAAACCATCTCAATTGGGTTGAGGTCGGGTGATTGTGAAGGCCAGGTCATCTAATGCAGCATTCCATCACTCTCCTCCTTGGTCAAATAGCCCTTACATCGCCTGTAGGTGTGTTGGGTCATTGTCCTGTTGAAAAACAAATGATAGTTCCACTAAGCGCAAACCAGATGGGATGGCGTTTCGTTGCAGAATGCTGTGGTAGACATGCTGGTTAATTGTGCCTTGAATTTTAAATAAATCACAGACCGTGTCACCAGCAAAGCACCCCCACACCATCACACTTCCTCCTCCATGCTTCACGGTGGGAACCACACATGCAGAGATCATCCGTTCACCTATACTGCATCTCACAAATACAAGGCGGTTAGAACCAAAAATCTCACATTTGGACTCATCAGACCAAAGGACAGATTTTCACCGGTCTAATGTCCATTGCTCATGTTTCTTGACCCAAGTAAGTATCTTCTTTTTTTGTGTCCTTTTGTGGTCGAATGCAAAGACCACCACTAAGGCCTGATTCACCCAGTCTCCTCTGAACAGTTGATGTTGAGATGTGTCTGTTACTTGAACTCTGTGAAGCATTTATTTGGGCTGCAAATTCTGAGGCTGGTAACTCTAATGAGCTTATCCTCTGCAGCAGAGGTAACTCTCGGGTTTCCTTTCCTGAGGCGGTCCTCATGAGAGCCATGAGCGCTTAATGGTTTTTGCGATTGCACTTGAAGAAAGTTCTTGACATTTTCTGGATTGACTTACATTCATTTCTTAAAGTAATGACAGACTGTCATTTCTCTTTGCTAACTTGAGCTGTTCTTGTCATAATATGGACTTGGTCTTTTACCAAATAGAGCTATCTTCTGTATACAACCCCTACCTTGTCACAACATAACTGATTGTCTCAAGATTTGTTTAACACTTTTTTGCTTGCTACATGATTCCATATGTGTTATTTCATAGTTCTGATGTCTTCACTATTATTCTACAATGTAGAAAATAGTACAAATAAAGAAAAACCCTGTAATGAGTAGGCGTGTCCAAACGTTTGACTGGTACTGTGTATTACGTGTATTACTTTGTAACACTTATTGTGTATATTTCATGTCCCTTGTTATAATGGTGAGATTTATTGGTGTTTTTCCTCTGCTTATCTGATTTGGCTGTTTTGTATAAATGACAACTCACTTATCCAACCATCTCTCCTAGATCACCCTCCCTCTCTTCATCCCTCTGTCTTTCTCTCCCCAGGCATGGTGGGCTATGGCATGGCCAAGGCAGCAGTCCACCAGCTCTGTCAGAGTCTAGCCGGAGAAGACAGTGGGATGCCCCCTGGAGGTGTGGCTGTAGCCATACTACCGTGAGTCATCTGATCGCCTGCCAAGTTTATTTCCTAATTAGGAATAGGAAAACCCTGCGCTCATTAGAAAGTCGTTGGGAGTTTAATTTTTTTGCAGAAACAGAGGTCAAAGGGTAAATAATGAAAAGAAGGAAATCCTTTATTTTGTAAGCGATGTCACAGTTGTAGGTGTACTCAGATACAGATTTGCCTGTGCTGAAAGGAAGAAGACTCCCTCAGTCGCTCTTGTATTCACCTCATGAGCAGCTATCTGTTTACACTGTTTCATTGATTAACTGATGCATGTAAAGCACTTTTTTTTGCAAAGTCACTATGAGAAGCCTGTATCTGGGTTTCATTGTCAATATTCGCAGGGCTCTGTTATGGTACATTCCAATTACATGAGGTTGGGCTGAGGCCACCTGCCAGGCTACTAATAGCTGTCACATATGGTTAGCATTACCGCCGTGACTTGCAGTTCTTCTGCACTACCAATACGTATAGGACGAGGGTTGCTTAGTTCACTGCAACTGTGTGCACATTGAATAGACTGTAGACTGCAACTGTGCACACACAAGAAAGACTGTAGACTGCAACTGTGCACACACAAGAAAGACTGTAGACTGCAATGTGCGCACACACAAGAATAGACTGTAGACTGCAACTGTGCCAACACAGAATAGACTGTAGACTGCAACTGTGCGCCCAGCAAAGAATAGACTGTAGACTGCAACTGTGCGCACACACAAGAATAGACTGTAGACTGCAACTGTGCGCACACACAAGAATAGACTGTAGACTGCAACTGTGCACACACAAGAATAGACTGTAGACTGCAACTGTGCACATTAAAACATGCAACTAATACAACAGATGTCTAAAATCATATTTCAATATATGTAAGTGTTTTATGTAGCAATTATCTTGCTCATCTCAAAATATAACTGTGAAATCAAAGAGGTTGTTGGATGCTCGCTGGCAGTAAATAAGACAATAGAGATATCATCTCTACGCTTTAGCTTTGCTTTTGTGTTTTAATATGTAGACAGGGGGATTACATGAGGCTGTTACAATCAGTCCAGGGCAAGATCCTCAGGCCTCAGGTCAGTTCCTACGACTGCCAGATCACTATCATGTAACTTGATTACACAGGGTAACCTTGGATACGCCGATGAACAGGAAGTTCATGCCTGATGCAGACTTTGGTTCCTGGACACCGCTGGAGTACATTTCAGAGTGAGTGCGATATGGTGGATGATGGGTTGTTAACATTACTGTTTGAGATCAACTAAATATCAGATAAAACAAACTTAAAAATTAAATGTACAGTATATTTCTGCTTTAAGACCATCATTAGGTGTATTCCAGGGTAAAGAACACGTATCTCTTGATCAATGTATGACTATAATTATAGACTATCTTTTTATTTAAGAAAATTGCTGTATACCGATATTTCGCCAGAAGATGGCAATGCTGGAAAATAGCCTACTCAATTGTATTGTTAAAATCAACACCTTGCCAAAAGATATGTAGAGCCAAATATCTGGTTTGAATAATACTGTAATGTGATAAAAATATGAATTTGATGGACATATTAATCAACTAATTATCTTAAATGACTTGGACACTCTTGGCTTCTATTACTTACAAATCCTCTTCTCAGGATTTGCCCAAATYTCTTGTAAATGTGATGTTAACTATATGAATGTAATTAACATACACAAACATGAATGAGCTATACTTTCTTTGTGGGTCTATTCTAAGCTAGCGTATGGAGCCCCTAAAGTTTGTGTTCCTCTATTCATGTCATCTTAGACACAGACCGCTGAGTCTCCAGTCTCTCCTCTGTACCGTGGTAGACTAGATGGGATTTTATCCAGTTTTATAATCCCAGAATAGTTGGATGTCATTAACCCTACAGATTAAGAGTAGAAACAGATGAGGGTCAGGAAGTATAAATAGAAGCAATGGGAGAGGGCAATTCAATTAACACTTTGATACAGTCTCTGCTGTTTCTCAAATGTCCGCTTGATGGACTGGAGTATGAATGTTGACTGACGTGCGAGTAGACCAGTGTTGTAGTACTCGAGTCCAGGACTCAGGCTTGACTCGGACCCAAGTCACGATTTTTATGACTCATGACTCGACTCTGACTCAACCAGTGATGACTCGGACTGTGCTCCCTGTTCACTCATGACTGCATGGCCAGGCACGACTTGGACTCAGACTTGACTATTGGTGACTTTGTTGTCAGAAATAGCTGGTACTCGCTGTTTATTATCTATGCATAGTCACTTTACCCCTACCTACATGGACATATTACCTCAATTACCTCGACTAACCTGTATCCCTGCACATTGACTCGGTACCGGTAATCCCTGTATACAGTACCTTCGGGAAATCGAAAATGGATTCAAAAATATATATTCTCAGTAATCTGCACACAATGGCCCATAACAACAAGGCAAAAACAGTTTTTTAGAAATGTTTGCAAATGTATAAAAAAACACCTTATTTACATAAGTATTCAGACCCTTTGCTATGACACTCGAAGTTGAGCTCAGGTGCATCCTGTTTCCATTGATCATCCTGGAGATGTTTCGACAACTTGATTGGAGTCCAGCTGTGGTCAATTCTATTGATTGGACATGATTTGGAAAGGCACACACCTGTCCTATATGATGTCCCACAGTTGACAGTGCATGTCAGAGCAAAAACCAAGCCATGAGGTCGACGGAATTGTCCGTAGCGCTCCGAGGCAGGATTGTGTCGAGACACTGATCTGGGAAGGGTACCAAAAAATGTCTGCAGCATTGAAGGTCCCCAAGCACACAGTGGCCTCCATCATTCTTAAATTGGTGTTTTAGAACCACCAAGACTCTTCCTAGAGCTGGCCAATCGGTGGAGAAAGGCCTTGGTCAGGGAGGTGATCAAGAACCCAATGGTCACTCTGACAGAGCTCTAGAGTTCCTCTGTGGAGATGGGAGAACCTTCCAGAAGGACAACCATCTTTGCAGCACTCCACCAATCAGGCTTTAATGGTAAACTCCAAGTAGGCTGTCATGTGTCTTTTACTGAGGAGTGGCCTCAGTAAAAGACACATGACAGCCTACTTGGAGTTTCCCAAAAGGCACCTAAAGACTCTCAGACCATGAGAAACAAAATCCTCTGGTCTGATGAAATCAGGATTGAACTCTTTGGCCTGAATGCCAAGCGTCACGTCTGGAGGAAGCCTGGCACCATCCCTACGGTGAAGCATGGTGGTGGCACCATCATGCTGTGGGGATGTTGTTCAGCGGCAGGGACTGGGAGACTAGTCAGAATCAAGGAAAAGATGAACGGATCAAAGTACAGAAAGATCCTTGATGAAAACCTGCTCCAGAGTGCTCAGGACCTCAGACTGGGGCGAAGGTTCACCTTCCAACAGGACAATGACACTAAGAACACAGCCAAGACAATACAGGAGTGGCTTTGGGACAAGCCTCTGAATGTCCTTCAGTGGCCCAGCCAGAGCCCAGACATCTCTGGAAAGACCTGAAAATAGCTGTGCAGCAACACTCCCTATTCAACCTGACAGAGCATCAGGGGATTTGCAGYGCAGAATGAGAGCCCCTCCCCAAATACAGGTGTGCCAAGCTTGAAGCATCATACCCAAGAAGACTCAAGCCTGTAATCGCAGCCAAAGGTGCTTTAACAAAGTACTGAGTAAAGGGTCTGAATACTTATGTAAATTTAAATTTAATAAATTAGCAACATTTTCTAAAAAACTGTTTTTGCTTTGTCATTATGGGGTATTGTGTGTTGATTTGAGGTGGGAAAAAAACAATTTAATCAATTTTAGAATAAGGTTGTAACGTAACAAAATGTGGAAAAAGTCAAGGAGTCTGAATACTTTCCGAATGCACTGTATATCCTCGTTATTGTTATTATATTGTGTAACTTTTTTTCTTACTTTAATTTATAAAAAGTTGTATAAAAAATATATATAAATATATTTTTTAAGGGCTTGTAAGTAAGCATTTCACCTTTTGTATTCAAGGCATGTGACAAATAAAATGTCATTTTATTTGAAAGTCTCTCTCCATTGCATAATTCAACATGCTAGCTACAACAGCACATGTCGGATAGCTACTGTAGCTCCTAGCCTTACCAATGTGCAAGACCATAGGTCTCGCTTTTAGCACTAACACGGGACTCGTGACTCGAATATAAAGACTCTGACTAGGACTCTTCCTCGAACACAAGGGACTTGGGACTCGAGGTTTAGTGACTTGACTACATCACTGGAATAGGCTAGCTCATGAAAATGTGTTGTTGAAATAGGTAATTGGCTAACAAGAACTCAAATCATACTAAGAGGCACAGAGATACTGTATCTACAGTACCAGTCAAAAGTTTGGACACACCTACTCATTCAAGGGTTTTTCTTTATTTTTACTATTTTCTACATAGTAGAATAATAGTGAAGACATCAACACTATGAAATGACACATGGAATCCTGTAGGAACCAAAAAAGTGTTAAACAAATCTAAATATATTTGCGATTCTTCAAATTAGCCACCCTTTGCCTATATGACAGCTTTGCACACTCTTGGCATTCTCTCAACCAGCTTCACCTGGAATGCTTTTCCAACAGTCTTGAAGGAGTTCCCACATATGCTGAGCACTTGTTGGCTGCTTTTCCTTCACTCTGCGGTCCAACTCATCCCAAACCATCTCAATTGGGTTAAGGTTGGGTGATTGTGGAGGCCAGGTCATCTGATACAGCACTCCATTACTCTCCTTCTTGGTCAAATAGCCCTTACACAGCCTGGAGGTCCTGTTGAAAAACAAATGATAGTCCCATTAACCGCAAACCAGATGGGGATGGTGTATTGCTGTGGTAGCCATGCTGGTTAAGTATGCTTTGAATTCTAAATAAATCACTGATAGTGTCACCAGCAAAGCACCATCACACCTCCTCCTCCATGCTTCACGGTGGGAGCCACACATGCAGAGATCATCTGTTCACCTACTCTGCGTCTCACAAAGACACAGCGGTTGGAATGAAAATGTCAAATTTGGACTCATCAGACCAAATTACAGATATCCACAAGTCTAATGTCCATTGCTCGTGTTTCTTGCCCAAGCAAGTCTCTTGTAATTATTGGTGTCCTTTAGTAGTGGTTTCTTTGCAGCAATTTGACCACGAAGGCCTGATTCATGCAGTCTCCTCTCAACAGTTGATTGTGAGATGTGTCTGTTCCTTGAACTCGGTAAAGCATTTATTTGGGCTGCAATGTCTGAGGCTAGTAACTCTAATGAACGTATCCTCTGCAGCAGAGGTAACTCTGGGTCTTCCTTTTCTGTGGAGGTCCTCATGAGAGCCAGTTTCATCAAAGCACATTAATGTTTTTTTGCGGCTGCACTTGAAGAAACATTCAAAGTTCTTGAAATGGTCTGAATTGACTGACCTTCATGTCAAAAAGTAACGATGGACTGCCGTTTCTCTTTGCTTATTTGAGCTATTCTTTCCATAATATGGACTTGGTCTTTTACCAAATCTTCTGTATACCAACCCTACCTTATCACAACACAACTAATTGTCTCAAACGCATTAAGAATGATAGAAATTCGACAAATTCACTTTTAACAAGGCACACCTGTTTATTGAAATGCATTCTAGGTGATTATCTCATGAAGCTGGTTAAGAGAATGCCAAGAGTGTGCAAAGCTGTCATCAAGGCAAAGGGTGGCTACTTTGAAGAATCTCAAGTATAAAATACATTTAGTTTTGTTTAACACTTTTTTTTATAGTTAGACATTAGACAACACTATCTCCATAGTCTCATCCTCTTATTTTTCTTTCTTCCAGAACTTTCTTCAATTGGGCCACTGGTGCAGATCGTCCAGCATCGGGCAGTCTGATGCAGCTCACCACTGTGGGAGGCAAGACACAGACCCTACCCACGCAATAGAGGAGAGGGAGGGAGAGATAGACAATGAGAGAGCGGGAGAGAGGGCTAGTGAGCGGAATGGTTGGGAGAGACTGTGATAGGGTGGGTCGGGAGGGTTAAAATGAGTCACAGGGAGAAAGAGGGGATGAATGCTTGGTTGAAGATGTTCCCTCTAAGAGCTATTATCAGTATCTCATAACAAATTGTTTTGTATTTTTGTGTCTTTTTGATGTGGTTTTAATAKCTCTGTCTCAATTTGAATAAAACTCCATGTGAATCATAATCTGATTTAGTAATATGTGAGAGACAATCAAAATACTACGACATCACCATAACCTTGGTACTTTAAACAGTGGAAATGTAATACATCAGCTGAAAACAATCATAGAAAAGCAACACATTTAGGGGATTATGGATTTGTAGCAGTTTCACCACCGCCAAAATCCTGATTTTTATCCCTGCCCACCCCTACCCCCAAATAATATATTTCATTGAATTTAATTGGTTATAATTAGACTTATTCGCCTTCCATTAAATACATACCATTTTGAATGGGGTTGGAGACCAGTTACAGTAAATTCTTTACCTGCCTTGTTTGAATTGTTCTAGCGCATGGTCATTTCCAGTGACATGCTATAGCATTCACCACCAGGTGGTGCTCATGGATAACAATTCACCTCACCAGTCAAATGATCCATTGTGTGCCTGAGTGCGTTTAGACAGGCAGCCCAATTCTGATCTTTTGCCCAATTATGGGCAAAAGAGCTGATCTGATTGGTCAAAATACCAAGTGATAGAAAAAGATCAGAAGTGGGCTGCCTGTGTAAATGTGTTGGTCACAACTAACTATAAAGTAATGTTAACACATACAACATATGAGTGGATTTGGCCGAAAACAAAAGCCAATAAAGAAAAGGCAACATACAATAAATGGGCTCCACTGTAAATCTGAGATTTATTGATTGATTTTATATGCCAGTTGAAAGAAAAACATACACACAGTATAAAAATGTGACCGGAATATCACAAAGTCAGGGACTTATTTCCATTATGGTTCCTTAAAAAAAATCATTATAGATTCAAGTTTCTTGGTTTCATTTTATATTATAACCCCAGGCTGCTGATAAAACGACTGATCAGTGAATATCCTTCCTAAGAACAACTGAGTGTACAAAACATTAGGAACACCTTCCCAATATTGACTTGCACCCCTTTTTGCCCTCAGAACAGCCTCAATTTGTCAGGGCATGAATTCTACAAGGTGTCGAAAGCATTCCACAGGGATGCTAGCCAATGTTGACTCCAATGCTTCCAAAAGTTGTGTCAAGTTGGCTGGATGTCCTTTGGGTGGTGAGCCATTATTAATACACACAGGAACCTGAGCATGAAAAACCCAGCTGTTCTTGACACACTCAAACCGTTGCACCTTGCACCTAGTACCCTACCCCGTTCAAATGACTTTTGTCTTGCCCATTCACCCTCGGAATGGCCCACATACACATTCCATGTCTCAAGGCTTAAAATCCTTCTTTAACCTGTCTCCTCCCCTTCATCTACACTGATTTGGAGTGGATTTAACAAGAGACATCAATAATGGATCATATCTTTCACCTGGATTCACCTGGTCAATCTATGAAAAGATCAGGTGTTTCTAATGTTTTGTACACTCAGTGTATGACAGAACACAARGGCTGATCCCCCATAGGCCTACTACATACTACACAGAACAATAGCATCGGTAGCATTATGAGAAGATAGTCCGTGTTGCTCTCATTTTCAAGGAGCTATCCCCGGCAGGTGTCTTCGATCAGCTGAAATGCTTTCTGTGATAAACAATGGCTACATGTATTCCCATGGGCAATCACTCTATAGCACTACAACATCATGGGAGCTAATGTATGCAGCCGGGACGTGTTGAATGTGCCTGGGGGCCCTCACACAATACACCTAGATGAATTGCCCCGCCACCCTGCGTAAGTACATATCAGAGGGACTGAACACCACCTCCTTGTTCTCTTCGGCATTGTGATTTATTATAGTGTGTGTCATCATCAGGGCCAAAGCCTTATAACGGTAGCTCCTGCAGCTCACTATGAGAAACCGCAGCGTTTTAGCCTAAGGCCTAATAAATGTCCTAGGGTAAATTTGAATCCGCACATATCCGCTAAACCAACAGGACGATTTATAGGTTGACAGAACCAGAGTAATATATATGGGTTATTGTTTGGTTTATTTATTTAGAGTGGAAGGACTAGAAAAGTCCATCTATCATAATAGAATGGTTGAAATTGATGGTTTCCCGTTTGTCGTCGAGGGAACGGGAAATTTGCATTTGCCTAGATCAAACTCCTGGGTGTTTTCTTCATTACTTTTGTGAGACCTCAGTTTTGTTTTTGCGGGGAAGCTGGAGATCGACGTTAAGGTGTCTAGCTCGCAAGACTAAATTGGACTTGCAGACAAGTTGTGTGACCACTCAGTTTTAAAACTTGGCATTGTGAATAAATTATTATGAGCATTTTAGCTGATATCATATGTGACACATTATTGCCGTTTTGACCACCTTGCTGTTTTATGGTCTCTCCACAAGATAGACATGGAGGATATGAAGATACACCGTTTAGCAGGGCTCTCCAACCATGTCCTGGAGAGCTACCCTCCTGTAGGTTTTCACTTCAACCCCAGTTGTAACTAACCAGATTCATCTTGTAAACCAGCTAATTATTAGAATTAGGTGCGCTAGATTAGGGTTGGAATGAAACACTACAGGATGGTAGCTCTCCAGGAACAGGGTTGGAGAGCCCTGGTAGCAACACCAGAACAGAACAGAACAGAATTAGAAAATTCCCATCGGGCGATTCACTACTGTCTCATCTGAGGCTCTTCCACCAGCACAGGCCTGAAACAAACCCCTGGAAATAAATGTCCTGATTAAACTGACTCCCTTTCCACCTTTCCAGCCCCATTTTCCCATCCCCTTCTAAATGTTGCTGTTATTGGGGGGTGGGGACAGGGTTAGAGAGGGGAGGGTATGTCTCAAATGGCAGGGCGCCGTGTGGAAGCCATTGAGCGCTGAGAGAGTGCGGCGGGGTGTGCATGTGTGTAATGTGAGGACAGATGGTAGTGGTTACCCTGCTACACAGTTTTATGACCTGCATGGGACTAGACCCCTCCACTACCTCTGAGAACCTAAAACCTAAGCACACACATGTTACGTGTGAGAGAGGAGGGGGGGGGGGGGYTGCCTCTGATGTTCACGTCTGCCTACTCCCAGGCACTTAGAGGGAGTGTTATTTTTTTCTACAGGGTACTACGAAAACAAGATCTTGGGTAAAATAAACCAAATGAAGACTATATACAGTATGTTTAACCTGTTTAACCTGAAATTACTCATAACAATTATCCTTGTACAGGAATATTTGTAATATTGATAATATGATCAAATAAGAGCTGAAGCTGTAACATAGAGTATTACTATATCCTTACTCTTGCAAAAGCAATTATGAACGGTCACTCACTTTTAAATCAGATAACCCCAGTATTCTAATGTTTAAGAGCAGGGGTGTCAAACTCATTTTGCTCCAGGGGACGCATTCGGTCTTCAACGAGGTCCGGAGGTCTGCACTGAAAATGTGTTATATTTCCCTGCTGTCAAAATTAGCATAAAAATAGTCCTATCCATCGTTTTCTGAAATTTTTACGCTCCCRGACTCTCTAGTGATTGATTATTAGCAAGCTGAACAGTCAAGACCGTGCACAGTTCATCGAGAAATTATGAATATATGTCCATCACATCTCTACACAGTATCTCTACACAGCTTTAGTCATTTTAAAATATATTGAGTTAGTTTCCCTAAATAGGAGATGTATGCCTTCAGTGTTTATATCCCCATAGTCCAACTCTAGATGGTGCTATGTCCTAGCTGGACTGTTTAAGGTAAGGTAACATAATTAAAATGTGCATGATAAGTATTTCCCTGTAATTAAATGGACCTTACGTCAAGAAATAATGGCACAGGGTGAGAATTGATCGACTTTATTTTCTTGAATACCTTGAATACTTCCTGCTGTTTCTTATAATTACACTCGGTACATAAGCAGCATATATTCCCTTATAGAAAGATTTTGCAGAGTTGAATCAAAATAGGATTTCTGTCTGATTTAAATTCACAATTTCGCTCATATTTGGTTGTCTTCCATTTGGTTAGTTGTGATATGTTTGCAAGGAGAATACCATCTCAAAACCTATTGTACCAATGTTGTATTCACCTCTTATCCTTAGGGAGCAACCTTAGAATATACACTATACCCATTGAAGAAAGAAATACACAGCGCTGATACCCAAGGCAAATCTGTGATGTATGAGTACCACTTGTATGCACACATAGTCTATGACATATAGCATGTAAATGGAATGACATGACAGCTAACAACACGATCACAATGACAGTATTGTTTCATGCTTGGTGTGCACTCCTCGTCGTGTTGGCTTATTTGTCAAAGATACATTTATTACCTGTCTTATCAACAGATTGCACTTCACTTAGGGTTGAAAGGATTTATCGTAAGCTGTTACATATATCCCACACGTCATATTACCAGATGTTGTCATATTTAGGTCGAATGTAAGGTCTGCTTTTATTACAATAACAGAGCGTGTCATCATGCAACAGATAGCATAGAATTATGACTCAATGCTTGGAAAGCCTTAAAGGAAATCTTTACCCAAAAACAATATTTTGGTATTTGTTTCATTAGTCCGTTGTTGACATAGTCCCAAAATGTTTTGCATGTCAGCAATCAAGTTTTCAAGATATGTAACTTTCAAAATACAGAAATCTGTCCCGTATTATGCATTTTGCATCATATGATGCTGTGTTTTGCAATGGACTAATAAAATACATGACAAAAAAATAGTTTTTGAGTTGAGTTACCATTAAAAATAGGATTGACAACTAATAAAATAAATACGAAAATATCGTTTTTTGGGTTGAGTTACCATTAAAAAAATAGGATTGACATATAATGCATTGTAACAGAAGATATAAATCAAATCAAATGTCATTTGTCACATACGCGTGTTTAGCAGATGTTATTGCGGGTGTTGCGAAATGCTTGTGCTTCTATTTCCAACAATGCAGCAATGTCTAACAAGTAATATCTAACAATTTCACAACAAATACCTAATACACACAAATCTGAGTTATTAATATAGCTGAGACAGTATGCAATGAAAAAAAGCACTGAATCACACCTCATATTGAGGTTTTCCTAAGTTAAATTAGAAATTGGATTATAATAGCCGTCACTGCAGTCAGATCTCCTACTGCAGTTTTTCAGAGGTTCTACACGACTCTAGACGCAGTTAAGACAATTAAGGACATTAGTTCTCCGCACCCCTCTTGGCCCAGCTAAATGTGGAGGGCACTTGGCTCACATAACAGTGCCATTTGGAGAGAATATGCCTGAGGCAGTAAGTTAATACTTACACCCCTGTCAAAAAAGACCACCAAAACCGCCACTTGATTCCCGAACATTGACAGGTCCCATTACTGGAGGGGTGAAGAGGATGAAGACATTAGAGACAATAGGAGTTGTTATTAATATGGTGATGGTAAGGAGAAGGTGGGGACGGCTGTCATAACAAGCTCAGCTGGGGGAGGGTGAGGGAGGGGTGGGAGGGGGGCGCTTTCACCTGACAGTTCAGCGGTCTGAAATTAACAAGAGCCATATTTACAGATGCACCGTCGTCAGAGGAAAACGTATAGACAATAAATAAAACATTAGCAATCTTTATTATAGATTTTTTTTTCGCGACTTTTTACATTCTATTCCTACTGGGAACAATCAAGAGCAAACTCTGTACAAGTGGAAACGCTCAGTAACTCAAGCCTCTTGAGTTGAAGTCATCCACCAATACGGCATGTATAATGACACCTCAATAGGCTTTGAAAATGGAAACGCCGTTACAGAATCTACCCAGCACTACAACAACCATTGTACAACCATTGCGCAATGTACACAACCCTTTTAATGTAGCTAGTAGTGACAATGTGGTCTCAAAATGACAAAAAAAACAACAATAAACCATGAACCAAGAATACAACCAACAATACAACCATACAACCGAAATAGGAGTCTGATGTAGCCATTTTGTTTTCAGAGCTTGAACTCTGCGATGCATCCCTAATTACACTCTATTCCCTATGTAGTGCCCTGGTTTTGACCAGGGCCCATAGCGCTCTGGTCAAAAGTAGTGCACTATATCAAAAATAGGGTGCCATTTGGGACGCTACCTGCCCGTCTATCCAACAGCACAGCAACAAGCCAGTGGAATCCAGGTCATGTGTGGGGGGGTGATTTGATGCTGCTGTGACCGGATTGAGACTAGCTAGTAGCTACAGTATGGGACCCAAGATAAGCCTCTTGGGAGTTGTGTGCATGGTCCTCTCTGGTCTGCTAAAGGGCTTAGCTATGGCATCCATCTTTCTCCCACCATGACCCCTACTATTGAATGGGAGTGGAGTGTCCAGAATGTTTTGGAGGTCCAAGAGACTCCCTTGTTCCCTAAGAGGTCATTTTGAAAGAGGTTAGTTTGGAAGCACAGACTTCCCTGTTATGTCCGCCCCGTCACGCCAGCATGCGCGGATGCAAACACACACACAAGCATGGATGCGCACACACACCAACACACACAGATGCGCATGCTCATGTGCACAAACACACACCTACACCCTAACATATGTTTCTCATTTAGATCTTCTCCAAAGCACTCAGGTCCTGTGTGTAAGGTCTCAGAAAGGGGGTGCTAGTTTGGGGAATGGGATAACAGTTTAGCTCTTTTTTCAAACACAGGTCATTTTTTGATACAGATGGTTCATTTTATTTTACAAGACATGCTTGGTACAACCCATTTTAAATAGAATATAAAATTAAATGTAGCTTTCCTATGTCACCAGTGGACTGAAAACCATAAATATGAATTTCTGAATTTTTTTGTTTACGCTTTAGCCCTTTATGTCGTTGTTTTAAAATATGTTTTGTCTTAAATTAATGGACATTAATATCATTTTCAAAGACATGTAGCCTCATGTTCATACATGAATTCTACAACAATAGCACTTCTTCAAATCTTGACTTCAGGGGCCATCATCCTTCATTATTCATGTAAATGTATGCAGCAGAATAGCAGAATAATGATAGTTTTGAATATGTAGCTTAAGTGTGTCTTGGTCGGGAGTAGTGAGATATGCCAATAATAATATGTATATTTGGTGAATTATTAAAAAGGCATGACTGAAGATTGTATATTCGTTTCCATGTTTATTTCAAAGGAGAAAACATTTTCAAAATACTCCTCGCGCGCTATGGCCTATTTGATAACTGAATCTAATCAAATGTCTAAATTAATCATTTAAGTGTGTGTGCGCGCACGTCTGTGTACAGTAAGCCTATGTATTATTTTCCACATTGTGTAAGTGAGAAGAAACTGCAGTACTTTGCGAACTTACAAACTTTGTGTCCTACAGCTTGAGGCACAACTCATATTAAACAAATTGCATGTTTCACCTAGTCATCATCAAGCTAAATGAATAATGTATACAGTGCCTAGTGGAAGTCTACACACCCCTTGCACAGTCTTCACATTTTGGTGCCATAAAATCTCATCTAAAAGGGATTATTTTATTCCGACAGGTCTACACAACCTAGTCCACATTTTCAAATAATATACAATATTTTGAATAAAAAAATTCAAAAACAAAGATGTCTTGATTGCATATGTCTTCACACCCCAGAGTTAATACTTGGTGGAAGCACCTTCGCCAGCCATTACAGCTGTGAATCATTTTGAATAAGATTCTACCAACTATGCACAACTCTTAGGGCAACATACAGGGCCTTCGGAAAGTATTCAGACCCCTTGACTTTTTCCACATTTTGTTACGTTACAGCCTTATTCTAAAATGGATTATATAAAAACATTTCCTCAGCAATCGACACACAATACCCCATAATGACAAAGCGAAAACAGGTTGTTAGAAAGGTTTGCAAATGTATTAAAAATGAAAAACATAAATACCTTATTTACATAAGTGCTATGAGACTCGAAATTGAGCTCAGATGCATCCTGTTTGTATCGATCATCCTTGAGATGTTTCTACAATTTTTTGGGAGTCCACATGTGGTAAATTCAATTGATTGGACATGATTTGGAAAGGCACACACCTGTCTATATATAAGGTCCCACAGTTGACAGTGCATGTCAGAGTGAATACCAAGCCATGAGGTCGAAGGAATTGTCCYTAGAGCTCTGAGAAAGGATTGTGTGGAGCCACAGATCTGCAGAAGGGTATCAAAACATTTCCGCAGCATTGAAGTCCTCAAGAACCAGCAGCATATCCCACTGCTGACTTGCCTCTGAAGCTAAGCAGGGTTGGTCCTGGTCAGTCCCTAGATGGGGGACCAGCTGCTGCTGGAAGTGGTGTTGGAGGGTCAGTAGGAGGCACTCTTTCCTCTGGTCCCCCCAAAAATATACCAATGTCCCAGGGCAGTGATTGGCGACATTACCCTGTGTAGTCACTACCAAAGGTGCTTTAACAAAGTACTGAGTAAAGGGTCTGAATACTTATGTGATATTTCATTTTTTTTACCTGTTTTTGCTTTGTCGTTATGGGGTATTGTGTGTAGATGGATGAGGGGGAAAAAACGATTTAATACATTTTAGAATAAGACTGTAACGTAACAAAATGTGGAAAAAGTCAAGGGGTCTGAATACTTTCCGAATGCACTGTATTTCCATTGTTTTTGTAAAAAATTGCTCAAGCTCAGTAAATTTGGTTGGGAATCATTGATGGACAGCAATATTTCAACTTTGTCTCAGATTTTCAAGCAAAGCTAAATCAGAACTGAGACTGGACAGTTCAAGAACACTCAACACTTCTTGGAAAGCCATTCTGGTCTGTCTTTGCCATTCAAATTTGTGTAATTGTCCCAGTGAAAAATAAAACTATATCCCACACTCTTACAAATAAAGGCGCAAGTTGGAACGGTTAAGGTTATTGAGAACGATGCCATAGGGGAACCATTTTAGGGTCTCTGAAGAACCATAAATGTGATGGTTCTTTGAAGAACCTTACAAAAATCCAAACCCAAGCCTTCAAGCCTTATTTGCATATTTCCCAGGGTGCCTTATGAGTGGATTTTAGAGTTACCAGTACCACCCATGACTGTGGTTGCTAGTGACAGAGACATGTTTGTTGTATTCATTCAATTTTTGCCCTTTGGCCTTCACCAAGTGAGATCCTAAGAGAAAATTTTATTAAAATTGTATTATTTAAGACAATACAATACATATTTCATAAAGCCTTCTTTTGAGGGCTTCATTTGACCCTATTACAGTGTCTTTAACCACATAGTTTACAGGCCTCATCAGGCCTGCAAGTCACATTATGCTGGCTTGCAAAGTGATGTGTAATTCCTATGAGAATCCAGCCAGTGTGGATAACCAACATTTTGCAGAGAAAAAAAATCACCTCCATTCAGACTGCCAGGGTTGGAGTAAACTAAGATATGAGACTACCTTAAACATCTAAACTGGAACAACCATTTCAGTAACGGGTTCAATAAGGCCAAGTAACAGATTGCAATAATTTTGAAAAATGTATGTTATTTATGCTTGAGTAGCATAAGATAAATAAATCAGTCAATATAAATGCAAAAACATGATATTGAAACAAACTATGTTGAAAATCAACCTGCAATAGAGAATTCTGGGAAATATGATAATGATGGACGTGTTTTTGCCTCAACTCTGGTTATTAACACCATCACTGTTTCTTTTTTACACCACTGAGTGTTCATTTAACTCTTTGCAGTGTTAATGAACTATTGAATCAACACTAGAAATATTCAACACTAGCTAATACTGGACAATTTGCTGTGTGCTATGAAAGGGACACATCTGCAGAATTGTTTAACTCTGAAGAACCATAGATGACATGTCCAGACCTCCACACTTAAGTCAAAGATTCTTTATCAGGCAAGAGTTCTCCAAGGAACCTTAAGATCTGAGAAAGAACCATTTAAAAACCGTTTGACAAAAAATAATAGATATATGATGCCATAAGAGTTGTGCAAGGTTGCTAGAATCTTATTGAAAAGGGTTCCCAGCTGTAATTGCTGTCAACGATCTTTCCACCAAGTCATAATTCTGGGATGGGAAGACATACAAGAACAATACATTATTGTTATATTTTTATTAATTTTGAATATTTTTTTGAATTTTGCTTTCACTTTGAAAATGTGGAGTAAGTTTTGTAGATCTATAGGAAAAACAATCAAATGTAATCCCTTTTTAGATAAAATTTAAAGGCAGCTAAATGTGAAGACTGTGCAAGGGGTGTTTAGACTTTCACTAGCAATTGATGTGTTTTGATCACAACAATAAGCAAAAACCATGCATCATACAGTACCACACATTATTAGGCCAAAACAACCTCCAATTATAACTAGCTGCAGCGTTTTTTTGGGAAAATGATGAGCTTGAATGCTGTTATTATGTGGTGTCTCTGTAGTCTATGATATTGCATGATATAGCTCTGTCAATGCTGGGCCAAATGTTTTTGCTGCATTTCCTTTTCTTTTTTTCTCCTCCCCTTCCTCATTTGCAATGATTATGTTATCAAGTCAGCCAGGCAAAAGGGTGGAGCAACCATAATTTCAGCGCTGGATTAGGCAGAAATAACGAGGTCACCAAGTTACAGTTGCCATGGCAACAACACATCCAAGAACACAGGATGCCATCGCGAAAACCCAGGGCCCGGGAATCTTGTCTTTTTTTCTCTCCCTTTCTCTCTCTTGCTTTTTTTCTGCGAGAGGAGTGGAGCGTCGTTTCACTTTTTTTCCCCCTGTCTCTCTCCGTTTTCCAAAGCCTTTTGTTTCCGAGCATATGCAGAATAATAAATTCTGTTGAGCTCATTTGCATTTTTGCTGGTATTCATATTCTGTGGGAGGTCTTTTTATAAATAGGCAAATTCGGGCTGATACAGCAGCTCGTTGCGAACTAGGAAAGCAGAAAGAAACCCCCAAGTTTGTTGCACTTTTCACTCATCTCAGTTTGGGAGAAAAACCAGTCAAAGTGAAATGGAAATCAGTCCAGAGAGGCTAGAGAAGAAGCATATGCCCCAAATGACACCCTATTCCATTTATAATGCACTACTTTTGACCAGAGCCCTGGTCAAAACTAATGCACTATATAGGGAACTAGGTGCCTTTTGAGACGCACACAAAATCACTCCACCTTCACATATGTACATGATGGAACCCACTGAGAATCGAGATCTGGCTGGAGAACAATTTCTATAATGCTACGGCTCATGCATTGATTTGGATGTGGATTGCTGGAAGCTGTTGGCTCCCATTCAAGCATCTATCCATTCCAATGTCACACCTGGGTACTGTTAGGAATAGACCTCAGCAGCAACAAGCTGGTTGGTCCACCTCATATCTGAGTTCAAGAAAATGCAGGGTCTACTGGCAGCTCAATGATGTCAGAGGCGCAAAGGTACATTTTCTTGAAGAGGGGTTGAAGGCCTTGAATTAATTCTAACTACATCTTGTATTATTATCATACAAATGGATGAAATTGGGGGAACTAAGTCAGGGGTAATGGGCATGACGACTTTGTCATTGGGCTGTCAAGTACAGAATGTTGTGATTATTTGATGGTTTATACATCCTATGTGAGAATCTGTGTTGTAAGTATGGATAAGAGTGGTACGTGTATCTGTCCAAGTGTCAAAGAGGAGATAGTTGTCGGTTTTTGTGCGTGTGCGTTTGTGTGCATGTATGCATCTGCAGAAATATCATTTTTTTTCTGTGAATGTGAAGTTTGGTTTGATTTCAACCTTGTCCGATTTAATATTCCCATCTCCCTGCATCTCTGAATTCCAAAGGCATCCCTCCAAAACTAAATATTGACTAAACATAAAGACAGTTTCTGTCAGTTACAGTCTATAAAATGGGCTGTCCATCATTTACTTCATAATTCAACCCGTATCTCCTCTATTCATCCCTAGGTTGTTGTTGTAAATGAGAATGTGTTTTCAATCAATTTAGCTTGTCAAATAAAGGTCAATGAAAAAAATTGATGGAGTATTGTAGCCCCCTTAGTGCATCACCTAGCAACCTCGTCAAGAGGATAGAGACTCTTGGTTTAATGGCTATGGAGGTGGGCAGACACTCTCACAGACCTGGGTTTGAATCCCAGTTGAACTAGTCGAACTACCCCTGAATTTCCTTCAGTTTGGTGCCTAATGGAATTTGAATTCACAAACAATTGGGGGTAAGAGCTTAATTCTGCAGAGGGTGGTCCATATCACCAGGTAGCTCTGCCCTAATCACACCATTTCACACTACTGGCAACCCCTACGTCAGTGGTCACCAACCAGCGAGGCATTCCTAGTCAATCACCAAACATTTCTGTAAAAAAAAAACACGATAAAGCCTTTTTTACCCCTTTTTTTCCGTTTTGCGCTGTTGGCGGTAGGTGCGCTTGATTCAGCAGCCCTAACACCAGGAAGACTGTGTTTTAATTATTATTATTTATATTTTTTTAGTGGGTAGATCAGCTTTAATATTGCAGATAGATTGTAGCTTATTAGTCCCAATTTTCAGCTCCATTCAACCCCTCCCATCTATCTCTTAACACCATTCATATTGGATTTCTATTTGCCATCTATCTTTCAACTGTGCTGTGATGTTTCACATAAGTACTGAACCTTTCTATTCTCATTGTTTCTACAGATTGTATAATGAAAATATATATTTTTTCTTAAAGTATTATTATATTATTGATCGATTGACTATGACTTTTCAGATCGCCCAGTAGTGCCATCTGCAGAGTTAGCTCCAGGTAAATGTTGCAATTCTTCAGCCATTCCTGGACCTCTGACCAAAAAACAAGCTACATATGGACAGTACCAAAACAAATTATCTAATGATTCTGCCTCCTTGCAGCAAAATCTTCAGAGCTGGGAAGGTTGTATCCCCCATATAAATACAATTCTGTTGGTTGCAAGAATTCTGTATAATAATTTAAATTGAAAAATTCAAAGTTTTGAATCCAGCGTCGTTTTGCATATCAGTTCATAAACCATGTGCCATGGAATCGGTACGTAAAAAATATTTTCCCAACTATTTTGCAGTCTATATGGCACGGCTGTCAATTTTTTGGTCCTTAAATGAAACTGGAATACCTTTTTATTTATCACAATTTTCTTTAACCAATTTTGGTCTTCAACGCAGGGCCGACAGACAAGTTCCTTACTTTTTACCCCTTCCACTTTCCTCTTCCATTTTTGCGGTAATGCTGCACTTAGTTGGTTGTAATTTTGGGTAGAGCAGACATTTCCATATGTTTTAGTTAGATGTATGACAACTCCACAAGTTGTATTTATGATATCATTTACGAAGATGACACATTTTTATTTTATTCCAACGTTTTTTTTTATCAAATCAAATAATTAATAATTAAAAATAATTAAATAAATAATTAAAGAGCAGCAGTAAAATAACAATAGCGAGGCTATATACAAGGGGTGCTAGTACAGAGTTAATGTGTGAGGGCACCGGTTAGATGAGGTAATTGAGGTAATATTTACATGTAAGTAGAGTTATTGAAGTGACAATGCGTAGATAATTAAAAAAAGAGTAGCAGCAGCGTAAAAGAAGGGGCAATGCAAATAGTCTGGGAGATATTTGATTAGATGTTTAGGAGTCTTATGGCTTGGGGGTAGAAGCTGTTTAGAAGCCTCTAGTACCTAGACTTGGCGCTCCGGTAAAGCTTGCCATACGGTAGCAGAGAGAACAGTCTATGACTTGGGTGGCTGGAGTCTTTGACAATTTTTAGGGCCTTCCTCTGACACCGCCTGGTATAGAGGTCTTGGATGGCAGGAAGCTTAGCCCCAGTGATGTATTGGGCCGTACCCTCTGTAGTGCCTTGCGGTCAGAAGCCGAGCAGTTGCCATACCAGGCAATGATGCAACCAGTCAGGATGCTCAATGAGTACATTTGAGTTTAACCACAATATTTGTTCTATTATTTGTTCTGTCTTTTTTGGTGGATTAAATTGAAATTGCAAACAACTTTCTATGACTTGTTTTAAAAATAGCGATATTTGGGAGATTATTTCCTTTTCAAATAACTGAAAGTGAGAGATTGTAATCTGAATAATGGGAAAAAGGCCTTTCTTGAACATAGGGTGAGACATTCTTACTAATTGGCTAGAGAACCCGTTTGGATATAAGTATAATATTTGTATGGCTGAAGTGTCACGATCGTGTGGAAGAGATTCGGACCAAAACGCAGCATGAGGAAAATAAGCCATCTTCCTTTTATTGAGAAGAAGGAAAAAACGAAACAAAAACACTTACAAACTAACCAAAACAATAAACGACCGTGAAGCTAATAAACGTAGTGCACATACACATGCTACAAACGTTCAGACATAGACAACTACCCACAAAAGCCTACTGCCTATGGCTACCTTAAATATGGCTCCCAATCAGAGACAAATGAATGACAGCTGTCTCTGATTGAGACCCAATCCAGGCAGCCATAGACATAACTAGACAACCTAACAAACACTATCCCATACACATACAACACCCATAGACTAACCAAACACACACAACATACAATGCCCACCCCAACTCACGCCCTGACCAACTAAACATAATCAAAATAACATAAAAATAGGTCAGGAACGTGACATGAAGCCTTTAGTGAGAGGTCTAATGCTTTAATATTTAATAATTTCTGCCCTCTGAATTCATATTCATTATATAAATAGGCCCATTTAATTTTGTCTGGCTTGCCGTTCAAAATAAAATGGAATATTTTTTTCTCATATAATAAAAAAAAACTGTTCACTAGGTGTAGGCAAAACCATAAGCAAATAGGTAAACTGGGATATGACTAAAGAGTTCATCAGGGTGATTTTTCCACAAATAGAAAGGTTTTTACCTTTCCATGGTAGCAAGAGTTTATCTATTTTTGCTAACTTTCTATAAAAATGAGTTGGAGTGAGATTATTTATTTATTTTGGGATATTGTATACTGAGTATATCCACATCACCATCAGACCATTTTATTGGTAAACTACACGGTAATGTAAAAGTAATATTGTTTTGTGATCCAATACGTAATATAGTACACTCATCATAATTTGGTTGTAATCCAGAGAGGTAAGAAAAATTATCTAGATCCTCTATGAGGCTGTGGAGGCATCCAAGTTGTGGATTTAAAAGAAAACATGAATCATCAGCGTACAATGACACTTTTGTTTTTAAGCCCTGTATTTCTAATCCCTTGATATTATTGTTGGATCTGATTTTAATAGCTAACATTTCGGTGGCCATAATAAATAGATATGCCAATAGTGGACAACCTTGTTTTACTCCTCTTTACATTTTAAAACTTTCTGAGAAGTAGCCATTATTTACTATTTTACACTTAGGGTTACTATACATGATTTTAACCCATTTTATAACAGATTCTCCTAAATTGAAATGTTCCAGGCATTTATATATAAACTCCAGTCGTACTTTATCAAAAGCCTTTTCAAAGTTCGTTATGAATAGCAGGCATGGTTTCCCTGATTTTTCATAGTGTTCTATTATTTCCAGTAGTGCCTTATATTATCTCCAATGTATCGTCCATGTAAAAAAACTGTCTGATTAAAATGAATAATGTCCGACAATACCTTCTCAATTCTATGCACTATACATCTTGCTAGAATGTTTGCATCACAACACTGAAGTGTAAGGGGCCTCCAATTTTTTGAATGGACTGGATCTTTATATTTCCCACTTGTATCCTGTTTCAGTAATAATGAAGAGAGAGATTTTCCACTTGTATCCTGTTTCA
>NC_036848.1:22022617-22145740 GCF_002910315.2 Salvelinus sp. IW2-2015
AAGGTATTTCAGTTTTTTGCAAAAACATTTCAAAACCTGTTTTCACTTTGTCATTATGGGGTATTGTGTGTATATTGATGGGGAAAATGTTTTATTTAAGCCATTTTAGAATAAGGCTGTAACATAACAAAAAGTGGGAAAAGGGAAGGGGTCTGAATACTTTCCGAATGCACTGTACCACACCCCCTCGGGCCTTATTGCTTAATCATACAGGCCAGTCAAGGACACAGCTCTGTTATTTGTTGTTTTACAGTTATCTATAATCTGGTATTTACCTAGAAATCAAATAAACACCATGACCTAAGTACTTGTTAAAATAAACACCATTACTTACCATTTATCACCAGATCCCCGTCATTTGCGTGAAGAGAAGACAGAGAATAGGGGGGCGGAGGTCGGGCTGCCTTCTGAGACTTCGTAGGCGAGCGAGTAAACCCCCACTGCCATCTGTTCTATTGGCCAATGTGCAATCATTGGAAAATAAAATCGATGACTCACGAGCAAGATTAAACAATCAACGGGACATTAAAAACGCTAATATCTTATGTTTCACTGAGTCGTGGCTAAACGACGATATGAACAACAAACAGCTGGCGGGTTATACACTGTATCGGCAGGATAGAACAGCAGCCTTTGGTAAGACAAAGGGCGGCGGACTATGTATATTTGTAAACAACAGCTGGTTCACGATATCTAAGGAAGTCTCGAGGTTTTGCTCGCCTGAGGTAGAGTATCTCATGATAAGCTGTAGACCACACTATCTACCTAGAGAGTTTTCAGTATTTTTCGTAGCTGTCTACATACCACCACAGACTGATGCTGGCACTAACTCAATGAGATGTATAAGCAAACAGGAAAATGCTCATCCAAAGGCGGCGCTCCTAGTGGCCGGGGACTTTAATGCAGGGAAACTCAAATCCGTTTTACCTAATTTCTACCAGCATGTTAAATGTGCAACCAGAGGAAAAAAAACTTGATAACACCTTTACTCCCTCGCCCTCCATTTGGCAAATCTGACAATAATTATATCCTCCTGATTCCTGTTTATAAGCAAAAACGAAAGCAGGAAGCACCAGTGACACGGTGAATAAAAATGTGGTCAGATGAAGCAGATGCTAAGCTACAGGACTGTTTTGCTAGCACAGACTGGAATATGTTCTGGGATTCTTCCGGTGGCATTGAGAAGTACACAACATCAGTCACAGGCTTCATCAATAAGTGCATCGATGACGTCGTCCCCACAGTGACGGTATGTACATACCCCAACCAGAAGCCATGGATTACAGGCAACATCCACACTGAGCTAAAGGGTAGAGCTGACACTTTCAAGGAGCGGGACTCTAACCCGGAAGCTTATAAGAAATCCCGCTATGCCCTCTGACGAACCATCAAACAGGCAAAGCGTCAATACAGGACTAAGATTGAATCACACTACACTGGCTCCGATGCTCGTCGGATGTTGTAGGGCTTGCAAACTATTACAGACTATAAAAGGGAAGCACAGCTGAGAGCTGCCCAGTGACACGAGCCTACCAGACGAGCTAAATTACTTCTATGCTCGCTTCGAGACAAGTAACACTGAAACATGCATGAGAGCATCAGCTGTTCCGGACGACTGTGTGATCACGCTCTCCTCAGCCGATGTGAGTAAGACCTTTAAACAGGTCAACATTCACAAGGTCGCAGGGCCTGACAGATTACCAGGACGTGTACTCCGAGAACGAGTTGACCAACTGCCAAGTGTCTTTACTGACATTTTAAACCTTTCACTGTCTGAGTCTGTAATACCAACATGTTTCAAGCAGACCACCATAGTCCTGTGCCCAAGAACATTAAGGTAACCTGCCTAAATGACCACCGACCTGTAGCACTCACGTCTGTAGCTATGAAGTGCTTTGAAAGGCTGCTCATGGCTCACATCAACACCATTATCCCAGAAACCCTAGACCCACTCCATTTTGATTCCCCCCTAACAGATCCACAGATGATGCAATCTCTATTGCACTCCACACTGCCCTTTCCCACCTGGACAAAAGGAACACCTATGTGAGAATGCTATTCATTGACTACAATAGTGCCCTCAAAGTTCATCAATAAGCTAAGGACCATGGGACTAAACACCTCGCTCTGCAACTGGATCCGGGACTTCCTGACGGGCCACCCCCAGGTGGTAAGGGTAGGTAACAACACATCCGCCATGCTGATCCTCAACACGGGGGCCCCTCAGGGTTGCGTGCTCAGTCCCCTCCTGTACTCCCTGATCACTCATGACTGCACAGACAGGAACGACTCCAACAACATCAATAAGTTTGCCAGTGACACAACAGTGGTAGGCCTGATCACCGACAACGATGAGACAGCCTATAGGGAGGTCAGAGACCTGGCCATGTGGTGCCAGAACAACCTCTCCCTCAACGTGACCAAGACAAAGGAGATGATTGTGGACTACAGGAAAAGGAGGCCCGAGCATGGTCCCATTCTCATCGACGGGGCTGTAGTGAAGCAGGAGGAGCGCTTCAAGTTCCTTGGTGTCCACATCAACAACAAACTGACATGATCCAAGCACACCAAGACAGTCGTGAAGAGGACACGACAAAGCCTATTCCCCATCAGGAGACTGAAAAGATTTGGCATGGGTCCTCAGATCCTCAAAAGGTTCTACAGCTGCACCATCGAGAGCATCCTGACTGGTTGCATCCCTGCTGGTATGGCAACTGCTAGGCCTCCGACCGCAAGGCCACAACATAGGGTAGTGCGTATGGCCCAGTACATCACTGGGGCCAAGCTTCCTGCCATCCAGGACCTCTATACCAGGCGGTGTCAGGGGAAGGCCCTAAAAATTGTCAGAACTCCAGCCACCCTAGTCTTAGACTATTCTCTCTGTTACTGCATGGCAAATGGTACCAGAGCGCCAAGTCTAGGTCCAAGAGGCTCTAAACAGCTTCTACCACCAAGCATAAGACTCCTGAACATCTAATACAATGGCTACCCAGACTATTTGCATTGCCCCCCCCCCCCCCGCCTCCTCTTTCACACTGCTGCTACTCTCTGCTATTATCTATGCATAGTCACTTTAATAACTATATCCACATGTACATATTAACTCAATTACCTCGAATAACCGGTGCCCCCCGCACATTGACTCTGTACTTGTACCCCCTGTATATAGCCTCGCTATTGTTATTTTACTGCTGCTCTTTAATTATTTGTTACGTTTATTTCTCATATATATATATTGAATTGATTGGGGAATGAAAACCAGGTGTGCAGGGAACAAGACAAAACAAATGGATACATGAAAAATGGAGCAGCGATGGCTAGAAAGCCAGTGACGTCGACCGCCGAACGCCGCCCGAACAAGGAGAGGAGCCTTTTCACTTAAAAGAGATTCTTCAGGTGTGATTTCTTTATCACCGTACAATTTGCAATATGATTCGTCCATCTTGATATTAAATTAAATAAATGTTAGTATTTCCTTTGAAACCACCTTTAGGTTAGCGTTTAACCAAAACAAATAAAGTTGTTTTATGATGAGACATAGTTTCCAGGATTATATCTTTTTTTTATCATGACAGCTGATATCAGATAAGAAAAATAAGATGCCCCAGGAATGTAGTTGAATATCACCCATGCACCGAAGTGCCTTTGAACGTCGTCTGGTCTTGTAAAGTTTGTTTGACCTTTCAATGCTTTATAGAAAGATGGAGGAGGATGTTGAAGTGAATTTGACTGTATATGCAGGATTGCATTGTGCTGTGATGCTTTCACTAACAAGTGACTAGGATGCATGACAGAACACAGGAAGCACATTCCCTCAGTAGTTTAGTCACAGCTGGTACGTCTAATGTAAGGCACATCCTTAAGGATACGCCCTCACTATGAATACAGATAGAATTGAATAGATCTTTATCCGTTTGACATTTGCACGGAAATCCTTCCCTCTGATGTCTAAGCGCCCAACCCAACACCCCCACACACACAAACACATAACAGTTTGGGAGCAACACAGGGTCACCTGCAGAGCAGTGGCCCCTGGGACAGTTTGGGGGTTAAGTGCCTTGCTCAAGGGCACAATGGCAGTAGGTAGCACATAGGATATATTCCAACAACCCTCCAGATAAGAGGTTATAAACACGTTAAAATGTATGCACTCACTACTGTAAATCTCTTTGGATAAGAGCGTCTGCTGAATTACTAAAATGTAAACACCATTACTTATCGTGTATCAATCAATCAAACCAGCATTGGACTCCTAATAAGTCTTCATTGGATAAGCGCAAACTCTGTGGAAGTACAGTGCTGTTCACCTCCTAATTCAAACACCTTTTTGGCTCTATTTACTTTACTTATTTATTTAAATTCTATTTTACCTCGCATTCATGACAGTGCCAAACAATGACATTCATTAGGAGTCAACGTTAACGTTTTGTCATTCTTGCACAGCACCATAATGCATCTAGAAAGTAAATAGCGGCCAGTGAACAACAACGTTTTCTTCGAAAGGAACAGAACGTCGTGAGACATGGTGGGACCTCAATATCATACCTCCCATACAGTGTCCCTATGCCACCTGTTTCACAGTACACAAGTTAGTAGACATTAACTTCATTCATGGCTTAACCTAATCATTCATTAACATCCCTCTATAGATATGTACTGTACATGAATCATTCCTCATGCCTTTGATCTACAGTAAGAACCTCACATGCCTGGTCTAACCACCAGAGACATAGGCCATATACAAATACATACAATATATCTCTATATATGGCTGCCCCACCCAACTCTTGTCACATTTAATGTTTACAGTGTCTGCTGCCTCTGTCGGGCAGCACTTTGATTCTGTGCATTGTACTGTAGATGATAGTCAATGAAACGGTGTCTTGACAGGCCGTTCTAAAGCACGGATTAGAGATTCAGTCATAAAGATACATCTCTACAGGTTAAGCTTTACAGGTGGGTCCACATCCCTGGCTGTATGTTGTATCACAGTGTGTTGTTCTGTTAGGAGGAAAGGCCAACGCTTGCTACTGTATTCATGGGAAGATAAGATACCAACATTCCTCTCGTAACTGATAACACGAAAAGGCGATGTTATTCGCCTGTCAATGCATGCCAAATCATCATCGCGCAACAAATCATTTCACAGCCACTTCATTCTTCCACGCGAACACTGAGAAGTGTTTGTGTAGGACTACTCTTTCTCTTTAAGATGAATTGATTATACCCAAATAGCGTCTGGAATATCTTCACAGGGTATTACACTGCATATAGAGTTCATATTTCTATGTAGTTTATTTCATATAGAACTACCACAGAAACATTGAACCACTACCACATGGCCTTTCACCAGCGTGAGATTAAGAAACACTTTCTTTCCCTCCCTTTCCCAATACCCACACCTTGGAATTTGGGAACACTGCCCACATGCCTGCCAGATTTCACGGGATGTCCACCTCGCCAGGACATGTCCACTTCCTGCTGTGCCTGTTGGTGGGTGGAGCCAGTTGCATTGTTCCTGTGTGGACCGAGGTGGCCTGATTTCCTCTGGCCCCTGATTGGCTAAAAAACAAAGCCTTGATCATCCTCAAACATAAAGAAAACACACCCTAAGCAGGAGATTTGGAGCATGGTGTGTGTGTGTGTGTGTGTGTGCCAGCCAGGCAGGTTGATTGGTTAATAAAGAGGTTTAGGGCTGGGGCCAGGAAGTTATTACAGTCTACAAACAATTCATTGTTTGTGTGTGAGGTGTAAAGTGAGACTGCACATTTCCTCAATGTGTTTATATGATGGTAGGGTAGTACAATGCAATGTGGGTTAGAGAAGCTATCAGTTGCAGGGCATGTGGTGACGTCTTGAATGAAATGTTTGAATCAGTTGAAAAAGTAAACAAATAATGAAACGTCTAAACTAATCATCGCAAACCTAAATAGTTCATTTCAATAATGGCGATAGGCCTATCAAAAATGTTCATAAAACAATTCATTTTGCAACTCCACAAAATGCTAGGTCACGAGTGGTTTAGATGGAATAATGTTTTTTTTTAAATAATCCTATGTATTAGTGCATGTCTGGAACAAAAGCATGCACACAACGCGGCCGCCCAGGACCAGGATAGACCACCCCTGTGATAGCCCATGAATTCCTCAGTGGTCATAATCCACCATGGTCATAGTCCAGACAGTAGACTTCTCAAATCGGTCCAACCTTTCCCCATTTTGACACCTTCCCTGTCATCGAATTCCCCTAAAGAGAGCCACTGCTAGGACCACTGACCCTAATCACTCTTCTACGTAATAACAGTGTAAGAAAAGGGGACAACGATCACCCAATCTCGATTGGCCAAGTCAGTTACGAATCAGTTGCAGAAGCTACAACAATAATTACTCAAAACTACCAGTGAGATGGGCACCTCGCAGCAAAAGCCTGCCAAAACATGAAAAGATTTTCACAGCTTGAACCAGTGAATGATTTAGCGTCATAATATGAAAGTGCCTGGCAACCACTTGTTATGTAATAGTTGATTCTCCAGGCTAGACCTGAGGCTATTACTGTCTCATTATGGCCCAAACATTCAACTGCTCCTCATTCTTTTTGCCATTTGAAGTGCACTAAAAACTAAAGTCAGTTGTTGTTTTATTCACCACCATGAATTCACACCTGTGTTTAATGACAACCAAATCCTCAAAACATGAGTCTTTTTTTGGTACTCATTCTAGGTTTTGGGGTGTGTCTATCTGTTTGGTTAGTATGTGAGAACAACGTGCACATGCATAGAATAATATAGTTTTTTAGCCTATAGAGGATCTATCTACAGTAGGCTAAATGTTACAACATAACTACTATGGTAGAAATAAGGAGATACAGTAGGCTTTGTGCGTTTCTGCCATCTAGTGGCAGAATATTGATATCACCAAAGACGCAACAACCATTTTCACGATTTGTGAACTAAGGACTCGACAGCCAATTAGATGACATTATGTGTTACTATGTCATGGAGATATACAGTATTCATTTTAGGACTCTATTCAATCTGTATCGCTGAAGCGTTACTCATTCAAATATTTTTTATTATTTTCTACATTGTAGAATAATAGTGGAGACATCAAAACTATGAAATAACATATGGAATCATGTAGTAACCAAAAAAGTGTTAAACAAATCAAAATATATTTTATATTTGCCTTGATGACAGCTTTGCACACTCTTGGCATTTTCTCAACCAGCTTCATGAGGTAGTCACCTGGAATGCATTTCATTTCAATAATTAATTAACATTAATTAAAATTATTTTAATAAAGTTCTTAAAAGTTCATTTGTGGAATTTCTTTCCTTCTTAATGTGTTTTAGCCAATTAGTTGTGTTGTGACAAGGTAGGCGGGGTAAACAGAAGATAGCCATATTTGGTAAAGACCAAGAACTTTGAAAGTTTCTTCAAGTGCAGTTGGTAAAAACCATCAAGCGCTATGATGAAACTGGCTCTCATGATGAACCGCCACAGGAATGGAAGACGCAGAGTTACCTCTGCTGCAGAGGATACATTCATTAGATTTACCAGCCTCGGAAATTGCAGCCCAAATAAATGCTTCACAGAGTTCAAGTAACAGACACATCTCAACATCAACTGTTCAGAGGAGACTGCGTGAATCAGGCCTTCATGGTTGAATTGCTGCAAAGAAACCACTACTACAGGACACCAATAAGAAGAAGAAACTTGCTTGCTTGCGCCAAGAAACACGAGCAATGGACATTAGACTGGTGGAAATTTGTCCTTTGGTCTCGAGTCCAAATTGGAGATTTTTGCTGTGTCATTGTCATTGTCAACTGCTGTGTCATTGTGAGACACGGTGTGGGAGGATCTCTGCATGTGTATTTCCCACCGTAAAGCTTGGAGGAGGAGGTGTTATCGTATGGGGGTGCGTTACTGGTGACACTGTCTGTGATTTATTTAGAATTCAAGGCACACTTAACCAGCATGGATACCACAGCATTCTGCAGCGATACGCCATTCCATCTGGTTTGGGCTTAGTGGGACTATAATTTGGTTTTCAACAGGACAATGACCCTTGCACACCTCCAGGCTGTGTAATGGCTATTTTACCAAGAGTGATGGAGTGCTGCATCAGATGACCTGGCCTCCACAATCCCCCGACCTCAACCAAATGTAGATGGTTTGGGATGAGTCGGACCGCAGAGTAAAGGAAGAGCAGCCAACAAGTGCTCAGCATTTGTGGGAATTCCTTCAAGACTGTTGGAAAAGCATTCCAGGTGAAGCTAGTTGAGGGAATGCCAAGAGTGTGCAAAGCTGTCATCAAGGCAAAGGGTGGCTATTTGAAGAATTTGTTTAACTTGATGTCTTCACTTTTATTCTACAATGTAGAAAATAGTCAAAAACTGGTACTGGTACAATAAATCTGATTCCTGGCCCTGCGTCTGAGCGGTCAAATCTGGTTTATTTGCCATCAAGTGCTTTTTAGACTGTTATTGGCAGATCTGGTTGCTTTCTAGCTATGTTGACAGTTTTGACAAGAACATGAGGTAGCTAACTAGCTTGTTAATTGTGTACAAACAAATGAGCGAATGTGCTAGAAAGCCAACAGCTTCCTAGCTAGCTAGTTTAGTCATTTTTGGCTCGCCACAGTAGTTGTTTTGAAAGTTGGATCATCTTGTCCTTTGAGGCTTTAAAAGTGTTCTTACACTATGATTTTGAACATTCAAAGCAACTGGGAAACGTCCATGGCAGGCATTGTTGTCGCCTTAGCTTGCTACATAACTTCTGAGTGAGCACCACCACCAATCAGCCTACACCACAGTGCACATACCGGTCATTATTATGACAACTAGGGTAGCCATTTCAGCAAATGACATCTGTCTGAACACACATAAATCAGATTTGGTCACTGGTAACTTGCTGTTTGGACAGTCAGTATTCCAAAACGGATTTGAGAAACAAAACTGATTTAAACATTAAGGCCTGCAGTGTGAACAAGGCTTTAGAGGCGATTGATATCTTGTATAACTGCCCAAGTGTTCATGCATAGATAATTGCATATCATTACTTATTGACACTCCTGTTGCAATTCACCACTTCATATGTAATTCATGAGTGAAACATCATAGTATACATTATCCTTTTAATAATTGAACAGCAGCGTTGTACAGATGTAGGATCTTCATTTGAGTCAGTTTGCTACAGCAAGAAAATAATCCTGCAGCAACAGAAAAGTTCATTAATATGTGGATTATAATTAATGTAGGGTTGATACATTTTTCAATAGGACAAATCAAGTCTGACATTTTTAAATGGAAATTACAAAGTTTAGAAACCTTTTGAAACCTCAAATACACTACAAGTTTGTATTTCCTGCTGTGCGGGAAAATTCTCGGCAACAAAAGAGTGATCAAATTAAGATCCTACATCTGTATATCTAACTCCCATAGACACATAGTATAGAGTAAGATAGCATGTTGATTTAACTAACAATAAAGAAGAGAACTTCAAAGGAATTTCATATAGCAATATTATTCTCATTATTTCCCTGAAATTGTTTGACAAAACAAAGCATAGTTTGGTACACATGACCATTAGGCTGTGTTTACACAGGCATCACAATTCTGATCTTTTGCCCAATTACTCACAAAACATCTGATCTGATTGGGCAAAATACCAATTATTGTAAAAAGATCAGAATTGGTCTGCCTGTGTAAACGCAGCCTTAGTGTCAAAGAATGGGGTGATTATTTGAACAATATAGGAAAAAACAGGGCACACACTTTTGAGTTCAATATGTGTTGAATGTGGGCAATCAAGACACATAGCCAATACAATCAAGTGGTATCTCAAGCCAATCGTCGAACAGAATCCAATAGAGTCAAGTGTTAATTAATTGTAATTGGCAGAGAGTATCAAGTGCAGCCCATTGCCGCTCCATAACGCATCATCATACAGCGCCATCATTGCACATAATCAAAAAACGCCTCAGTCATTTCCTCCACAAAGGTAGAGCAGGGCCTTTCCGTAGTCCCCATCGGTGTCGTCCTGTGAATGAGTAAACAAATAAACACAAACTGGCATTTAAGATACATTCAGTACTTTCAGACAGACGAGCAGCCAATGGGTTTACATAGGCCCGAATACTCAGTTAGTACAACTGATGTACAACACATTCGACAGACAGCTTTGTCATACAACAGAGAGTTGGTCTACAAAACCATTGTGCAGTGTCTTCGCATCGGTTGTGTAAACAACATCCGTTGGATGTTGTGTCAAATGGGTTGTACATCAGGACTGGCATTATGCACTTTGTCAACCTGACGCAAGTCAGAGCAGGAAGGCTGCTCATCATTACCAAGGCAGAGAGCATGTCATGTCGAGTCATGTGTTGAGAGCACTGCAATACTGACAGAGTTGACAGTGTCATAAATGGATGATGTAGGCTGTAGATTGCGAGGTTGGAAATAAGGACACATGACAGGAGGTTGCACGTATGTACTGGTCCTATCCATTTGGAATTACACCAGTCTAGTACGCCCTCTGTGATATCTATTTCAGCCCCATGTCAATGGGGCTGAAACCAGATATGGTATTCTTCCTATCCAGATACGGATGAGCTAAAGACCTAGGAGGATACTCAAGAGAGAAACAGTTTGTCACAATAGCCAACTCGCTACATTATTTTGGGATCGTGTGGCTGGGGCAGGTGGAATAATGGACCTGTTACTCAGGTGACTTCACAGTGTATTGGTGTGTGACAAAAAAATGTATCGAATTAATCTAGTGGCACTGGAGATGTGGTAGCTGGGTATAGAGGTAGATTATTAGGGTTAGTCATCTGGGATGAAGGTGAGACTAGTGCATTATACCTGGTTAAAGGAGAGACTAGTCCACTGTACCTGAATGGTTAGCTCATTGTACCTGAATAGTTATAAGGGAGACTAGCCTTTTGTACCAGAATGGATAGAGGAGAGACTAGCCCATTGTACCTGAATAAATAAAAGGGAGACTCGCCTTTTGTACCAGAATGGATAGAGGAGAGATTTGCCCCCTGTACCTGAATGGTGTTGTAGAGCGAGGCCCCATACATCTTCTTAAAGCAGGCTCTGATGTCCAGCATGTCTGTCTCACTCCTGGACACCATGATTCTCATCAGAGTCTGGTCATCAGTGCCAGCGCGCTAACAATAAACAATAGACATCACAATTACAAATGCCTAAACCTAAATTACTGAATAACTTCTGGAGATATGCGATGGCAATTCAAACTTTCTCGCAAATCGTCCACACAATGATTGATAACAAACACAAAGAGCATACCCTCATAGACCCATTGAGAGACTCCGCAAAGTAGGCTGGGACACTCTTAGCACACTTCACTATGGAAAAGAAAGATGGCATTCCCAAATGATTAATTAATGTTTCAATATAATGCATGCATGCAACATATACAGTATGTACTGTTTTTTTGGTTTGATTTATCAAAGTGCAATAGAGAAATCTCAGTCTTTAAGTGTGTTATATTTCAGTTTTGTATCTTTATCTTCTTTTTTTCCCATTTTTTTCCCCTTACTGTGTCTTGCTTATCATCATTGTAAAGTCTTACCAACAGCCAGCATTAAGTTCTCCAGGTTTCCCGTAGTCTCGCCCTCAATGCTGTCCTCAATATCATTGCCAGACAGCTTCTTGTAGGCCTCAAACACTTCAAATGAAAAAAGAGAAAAAATTACAAATTAGAATGTGATGTTATTTGATGTTACAATAAAAGTGTAGAATGCCATTCTGTTTTTATGATTGAACAAAATGGCCGTAATCGCTCATTTACACCGTGGAAATAAAACATCTAGAATCCCAGAGCCGATTAAAGAGCAAGCACTAAAAGTTAAAGCTTGCACTTGGGAGGCATTTAAACACAGCAGACACACACACACACACACACACACACACACACACACACACACACACACACACACACACACACACAGCAGACACACACACACACACTTACCCACTCACTCACACGCGTACACACACACACACTCACACGTACACTTACACACTTACACAAACACACACACAGCAGACACACACACACACCTGTCTCTTATACACATCTAGATGTGTATAAGAGACAGCACACACACCTAGGCGAAGGTGTTCATGGCTCCTGTTGCCCAGGATGTTGATGAATTTCTCCACGTCTGTGCCAACCTTCCCCTCGCCAGCAGCAAACAGTTCCTGAAACATATACCGGTCACTGGATTTCACAGAATATTATAAGGCCATGGTCAATGGAGTGGATGACAAAAGGCTAAATGAACCTTCAGGGGACCTATATTATACATGCATGTGTCATTAGTAAATGTACTGTAACCTACAATACTGATCCAAGTATGGAAACTCAAAACCTACAAAAACAATAGTAGCTTTAAGGACAGCGTTTTCCTTTCCAGTTAGCAAATTTCCTAAATAAATGTTTCATGTCGATAATTTATCAGAGAGCAATGTGATACTGTCTTGAAGCTTGTTTGTCCTTTAGGCCTATGGTAATAGTTTGAAGGCATATCCTAAGCATGTTAACATTTGAGCGCTGAAGACAAAATGTCATTATGTCTTGCGCTATAGCATATCACTTAGCGAGCACCCACCAACCCACACATAGGGTTACGTTACCTTTGCGTCTTTCTCAATCGTGTCTTCATCCACCCCTTCGTCTCTGCTCCCCTACAACAACGAAAAAACAGAGGAGCAAAGAGGAAGAAAGAACAAAGGCAGAAGGTCAGTGCGTCATGGGAGAAGAGCCATGTCTACCCTTTCGTCACCTAATTTTGCTGAGTGTCTCCCAACCTGGCAACCTGATGGGTTAGGTTACCAGACAATGATATGTAGTATGCGTCACTCCCTCCTCCTTCCTCACTCTATGCCCACCTCAAGTTAACCACTCATGACTTTGTAATGACATCACGAAAGCACTCTCATTATTAGAAGGAAATACCTCTCTCGTCCCTTTGTGTCATCCCTCCTTCTCCCTTTGTTTACCTGCAGAAGGATCACTAGAAGCTTTTGGAAGTGGCCCGAGGTGTCACCAGTGATATCTTTCTCCAGCTTGCCACCGCACTCTGAGAAAGATGAGAAGAGAGAGAAGGGAAGGGCAGAAGATTGCTTACACTTATCTCTGACAATAGTCGCCAATGGCAGAAATCGACTCAGATTGGTCGTGCTCTGTTTAGCCGAAGGTCTCCGCCAGGGGGATTTGATTAGAAGGGTAACAGATGAATCAGGCTTCTCCAGTGTTCAACTCATATGGCCAGTGTGGCTCTTATCCTTGGCCTATTGTGCCTGATTCCAGAACGGTTTGTGCTGTGACAATGGTGTGATAATGACCATAGGAGTTGGCAAGGCAAATTGTAAATGGATGCAAAATCATTTACAGCACCCTTACAAAAATATAACATGAACAAAATCACGTGAGAAAAAGGCAAACCAGCAATGGGATGCAGGGTGCAATGTTGCTGGAATGAACGTGCCAAAACTTGCAACTGGAAAAAAGACAGTGAAAGCAAATGCCTGGGTAACATAACCCAAGACAGGGAAAATTGAAGGAAAGAGGGAGGAGGAATTTTATTGAATTGCATTATCATAAATTATGTTTTACTGAAAACAATTATTTGGCATGCATTTACAATTAATTTAAAGAGTTTCATTCAAAAACATTATATATCCATTTTCAGAAATGTTGGTCAATTAGCTAGTACTGTTTAAAACTTCTTCAGGATTGGTGGGTCCCCTGCGGGACGGTTGAGCTAACGTAGGCTAATGCGATTAGCATGAGGTTGTAAGTAACAAGAACATTTCCCGGGACAGACATATCTGATATGGGCAGAAAGCTTAAATTCTTGTTAATCGAACTGCACTGTCCAATTTACAGTAGCTATTACAGTGAAATAATACCATGCTATTGTTTGAGGAGAGTGCACAGTTTTGAACATGAAAAGTTATTAATAAACAAATTCTAGAATAAGAATGAGTGGAAGAGACAGACATTCAGATTCAAAGCAAGGTTCCACAATATGTGGACGACCGGTGGCCATATTGCATTCTGGGAGACAATCTGTCTCTGCTTTAGCTTAAGCCAATTTGTCAAATTTTGGGAAAAGCACTGATCCAGCATTTGAAAGCAGAAACATTATGGTATCAAGGTTATGCAGATGGTTGTAAAATGTGGAATGTGTCACTATATTTGTTGGACCGTGAAAACATCATGCGGATTGTGTTCAGCCCAACTTCTCTCCACTGTTGACTAAACATGGTTACGGATGTTTTTATGGATGATACTGCGACACTCATAAAAGGTGTTATGAATGCCTATTTATACCATCAGCTTAAGTGCTACCTGTTTTCCTTGTGGAGCCTCTCTCACCTTTCTCGCAGATGAAGAATGAATAGGTTATGAATGTTTCATGATACATTCAACCGCTCACCTTTCTTGTAGACTTTGACGATGTCTTTAATCTGGGCGCAGGTCTTGGACGCCAGGATCTCAATTAGCACGTCGTCATCAGTCCCCGCTCCCTGGGGAAGAGCAGTCAGAGACCGTCAGAAAAGGCCACTCAATACTCAATAACTGGCTGACAATTATGTAACAACCAGCTAGCAAGTGCTTTTATTGATTTCAGTACATGTGGACATGGTTAAAAAAGTGCAAGATTAAAAAAGAAATGCCGGTACATGACATAAGCTACTCCACATGCTTAATTTTCATGCTCTTCAATGCCTTCAGAAAGTATTTAAACCCCTTGACTTTTTTGACATTTTGCTGTTACTGCCTGAATTTAAAATGGATTAAATTGAGATTTTGTTTCACTGGCCTACACACAATACCCCATAATGTCAAAGTGGAAGTATGTTTTTTAATTTTTTTTAAAACAAATTAATTACAAATGAAAAGCTGAAATGTGTCAATAAGTATTCAACCCCTTCGTTATGGCCAGCCTAAACAAGTTCAGGTGTAAAAATGTGCTTAACAAGTCATATAATAAGTTGCATGGACTCTGTGTGAAATAATGTTTAACATTATTTATTAATAATCAGAAGTTTACATTCACCTTAGCCAAATACATTTAAACTCAGTTTTTCACAATTCCTGACATTTAATCCTGGTAAAAATTCCCTGTCTTAGCTCAGTTAGGATCACCACTTTATTATAAGAATTTGAAATGTCAGAATAATAGTAGAGAGAATAATCTATTTCAGCTTTCATTTCTTTCATCACATTCCCAGTGTGTCAGAAGTTTACGTACACTCAATTAGTATATGATAGCATGGCCTTTAAATTGTTTTGAACTTGGGTCAAAAGTTTCGGGTAGCCTTCCACAAGCTTCCCACAATAAGTTGGGTGAATTTTGGCCCATTCCTCCTGACAGAGCTGGTGTAACCAAGTCAGGTTTTTAGGCCTCCTTGCTCGCACACGCTTTTTCAGTTCTGAGGTCAGGGCTTTGTGATGGCCACTCCAATACCTTGACTTTGTTGTCCTTAAGCCATTTTGGAAGTACGCTTGGGGTCATTGTCCATTTGGAAGACCCATTTGCGACCAAGCTTTAACTTCCTGACTGATGTCTTGAGATATTGCTTCAATATATACATAATCTTCCTTTCTCATGATGCCATCCATTTTGTGAAGTGCACCAGTCCCTCCTGCAGCAAAGCACCCCCACAGCATGATGCTGCCACCCCCGTGCTTCACGGTTGGGATGGTGTTCTTCGGCTTGCAAGCCTCCCCCTTTTTCCTCCAAACATAACGATGGTCATTATGGCTTAACAGTTCTATTTTTGTTTCHTCAGACCAGAGGACATTTCTCCAAAAAGTACGATCTTTGTCCCCATGTGCAGTTGAAACCATAGTCTGGCTTTTTTATGGCGGTATTGGAGCAGTGATGTCTTCCTTGCTGAGCGGCCTTTCAGGTTATGTCGATAGAGGACTCGTTTTACTGTGGATATAGATACTGTTGTACCTGTTTCCTCCAGCATTCCTCCAGCAAGGTCCCTTGCTGTTGTTCTGGGATTGACACTTCTCGCACCAAATTACGTTAATCTCTAGGAGACAGAAAGCGTCTCCTTCCTGAGCGGTATGACGGCTGCGTGGTCCCATGGTGTTTATACTTGCGTACTATTGTTTGTACAGATGAATATGGTACCTTCAGGTGTTTGGGAATTGCTCCCAAGAATGAACCAGACTTGTGGAGGTCTACAATTTTTTTCTGAGGTCTTGGCTTATTTCTTTTGATTTTCCCATGATGTCAAGCAAAGAGGCACTGAGTTTAAGGTAAGCCTTGAAATACATCCACAGGTACACCTCCAATTGACTCAAATTATGTCAATTAGCCTATCAGAAGCTTCTAAAACCATGACATAATTTTCGGGAATTTTCCAAGCTGTTTAAAGGCACAGTCAACTTAGTGTATGTAAACTTCTGACCCACTGGAATTGTGATACAGTGAATTATAAGTGAAATAATCTGTCTGTAAACAATTGTTGGAAGAATGACTTGTGTCATGCACAAAGTAGATGTCCTAACTGACTTGCCAAAACTATAGTTCGTTAACAAGAAATTTGTGGAGTGGTTGAAAAACTAGTTTTAATGACTCAAACCTAAGTGTATGTAAACTTCCGACTTCAACTGTATATTGCATGTCTGACTGCACAATACATTACTTATTCTTGGAGCCATAACCAAACATAGACTATACATTGCTGTACTTTACCTTGAGTGCTTTGTGGAGTTGAGAGGCGTCATAGGAAATGGGAGGCGTCATCAACGCCACAACGAGCGTCTCGAACAAGCCTCCCAGCTCCGACTTTAAAGCACTCACAAGATCCTGTAGAAAAATAAAGACAATATTAAGATAACTTACACAATAGAAGGGTTTTTCTCTTTTAAATAAGAAATATCTGAACAAATAGAGCCACAATTGCTTACTCAATCGGTACATTTGAATTATTCACAAGATCCTGAGGGAAAAATGTACTTTGAACAATGGAAAAGTGTTTGTTTTGGAACTTTACAGTTTTTATATATATATCTAGGATTTACAGAGCCAAATTCATTATCTCGATCAATAAATTTAAATTATGAACTATTTTGATGATTCATATTCTGATAACTTTGACAATGAAGGAAGCGCTTGCTTTGGATTTTTTTTAAGTAATAGGAAAATCTTTGAATAAAAGAGCAGAAGTCCTTAACTCAATCAATACATTTGAATGATGAACGGATGTTTTGCGAACTTGTGCACACGGAATTGTAAGCTAACATTTGGCTTATGAGAGATAGTTAAATTTATTAGTGTTGACTCTAAAATACATCAGTTGAGTCACACCTAAGACGTGTACTGGAGAGAGAGAGTTATCAGGGACCCTGTTAACTAAATATATTATTGGCTTTCCTCTTGTGATAAGGCATCAGCCACCCCAGCACATTACTCACAGAAGTGTATGTCGGGAATGTATTTTTATTAGCTGTTTATCATAGATGTGGGCTTTTTTTTGGTAATGATCTGAACAGGCAGGGGACAGAGAGAGAGAGAGAGAGAGAGAGAGAGAGAGAGAGAGAGGAGAGAAAGAGAGAGGAGAGAAAGAGAAATAGAGAGACAGAGACAGAGAGAGAGAGAGAGAAAGAGAGAGAGACAGAGAGCGAGAGCGAGAGGGAGGAAAATGAATAAAGAACAACATGAAAGGGAGATTGAAAAGGAAAAAGAAGAGGGGGAGGAGGGAGGTGTGGGGAGGGAGAGATTGTGAGTGGTGGGTGGGTAGCTGGGTGGGTGGCAGGTAGAGAAACTTATGGCATGCATGGGTGTATAATATTTCAGAACCCTCATGAGGGCCAACTGTATATTCTAGGCATTGGACAGATGCTATTCATCACAGATAAGTCAAACAACCTCTTGGAGCCCCTGGGCTGCTAGCTACGTGACATCTGCACAATTGCTATACAGTCACGCCAATCTGCCCGTACTAATGAACACCAAATCTGAGAGTAACAGTAAAGCATTTTGGCAGTATGTGGATGGAATACTCTTCTCCTTTGTAGTAACATTTGAACATATAGTGTACTGTAACTGCCCTTACAAAAAAACATGAAAAAAAGAATGTAAAAAAAATACATAAAAATAAATGTGGTTTTCAGACACGTGTCAACACACGTGTGAACACAAAACATGTGAACAAATGTCACCTACAATAAAAAAAAAAAAAAAAAAATGCAAAGCTGGTTGAGAGAATGCCAGAGTGTGCAAAGCTGTCATCAAGGCAAAGGGTGGCTACTTTGAAGAATCTCAAATATAAAATATATTTGGATTTGTTAACCCTGTGGCGCTAGGCTAGGCTATGCTAGTCAACGTTTCTGATGACAGTTATCCCGGATCCGGGATGGGTGGTCCAGAGAGGCTTTTTGGTTGTATTTGATAGTTTTGATGTCTTCACTATTATTCTACAATGTAGAAAATAGTCCAAATAAAGAAAAGTATCCAAACTTTGTGTCCAAACTTTTGACTGTTATGTAAATGTGAATACATTTTTTATTGATACATTTGCAAAACAAAAAAAATCCCAAAACCAATTTTTGCTTTATCATTATGGTGTATTTTGTGTAGATTGATGAGGGGAAAACATTTTTTAATCAATTTTAGAATAAGGCTGTAATCTAACAAAATGTTGACAAAAAAAGTCAAGGGTTCTGAATATTTTCCGAAGGCACTGAATGTGGTTCTCAGGACACATTTGAAGTTTCACATGTGTGTTTTTTCATGTTTATGTCTCACCATTTCCAGCTACATCTGGTCTTCCATTCAGTGACCGACCAGGACCGGGCCTGATAAGCTTCAGAGGAAAACCAGCAGTGGGATACAGGGTGCTATGTTGCTGGAAAAACTTGTGCCAAAACTTGCAACTGGAAAAAAGGCAGCGAAAGCAAAGGCCATGGTAACCAAAGATAGAGAGAATTGCAGGAAAGAGGGAGGTGCTTTATTTAATCACGTTATCATATATATTTTTTACTTTCAAATTTTTTTAGCGTCAATTTCCAATTCATTTTCTCCTTGCATTTCAAAATGATTTCCTTGCAACATTTTGTTTTGCTATCAATATTTGTGGGTTTATGTTTTGCTTTCAATACCGTTATTTTTGTTTAAAATACAACGAAAATGATATTAATGGCAAAAAGTAACTCACTCGCTAGAGGATTGGACCATATAATAACACTATTACTATATTACACTATTAATCCCCACCACAGTTTCAGTAAAAAGTGGAGGGATGGGGCTGGAGAAATGCAATTACTCTCAAATCCATAGACCACGTAATGGGTGTAAGGAGTGGCCATCCATGACATCAAAATGATAGTTTTTGCCATGTTTTTAGGCTTTGTTTACAAACATTGGAGTAAAACAAGCTTATATTTTGGGTTCTGATGCGGTACAACAGTTGAACTAAGCTTATGAGGCATTTATACGTTATATTCTTCAATAATCAATGGGTTCATATAATTCATTTAGAAGTCCAAAAATTGGTGTAGCAACTAAGGACAGCCCCTTTAACCAGGCAGTGATCTTCATACAGCAGAACTATGTCGCCACTTGAGCGTGATCCGTTAACCCCCCAAAAAAATATCCTGTCCACTGTTCCATGAATGTCCTGCAAAATGATTTCCTTGTCCCTCATTGGGCTTTTTAGGATTCCACCGGTGGAAACTTTGCTACTGCAAAATGCTAAACATTGCTACTGCAACATGCTAAAACCATCTTCACATGTGAGGAGAATAACATTATTTCAACCCCACATGGGAATCTGCAAATCCAGAAGTGAACGTTTTTTTTTTTTTACATGTGAAACGGCAAATGTGTTTTCACATGTGAACTTTTTAAACATGTGAAACTGCACATTTTGCAGTGGTGTTAACATGTTAACTGTAAATGTAATGTGAAAATATGGTGTCAATTTAAGCTCAACATGTGAAAACAACCATTTCACATGTACAAATTTGACATGTGTTTTTGTTGTAAGGGTATACATGAGCTCATCTAATTGTTTTCCATTAGGTAACCCCCGGGTAGACCAGCTTTTTTTGGCTGATGAATGATGAGGTTGGTGACAACGTCACAACAGTGTTGGTGACATGATCTGTAGGCATCAATCAGACGATACACGTCGCCTGTCATCGGCTTCCTGTCTCACCTTTCCGTGGGCCTTCTTGTACGCCGCCTTGATTTCCTGCCGTTGATTGTTGCTGCGCGATGTCAGGAGCATGAGAATGGTGTCCTCATCGGTGCCTGTCAAACATGATGGCAAACATACAGTAATTGATCTTAAATCAGTGACATGAGAACATGTCTTGATAATTAATTGCAGAACTCATTAAAACAAGGCCACCCTTAACAGTATGGAATAACTCTTGTAAGTTACCACATTGTCCATTATATTGGTGTAGCGCACCAAGTAAGGAAATTAAGTCCGTGTTTTCAACGATAAAGGGTGTACGTTTGTCAGTTATTTCCATGCCCCAAAAGTGGTCTAATGTCGAGCTGAGTCCATATTCCATAAATAGATTGTGGTTTAAATGGCAGCAACCATTTATGGCAGCGATGTGTCTTTTGGGCTTAAGACCATCAAATGCACCATAACACTGGAACAATTGGTTTATGTACTGCTGTGATGAATTCCAGGTCATTACAGAGGGAAACGAAGTTCAAAGGTCAAATAGGCAAAACTAATCTAAATAGAAATGTAAAAAAATCTCTGTATCATGCTGGAGCTGAACCCTGCCTTTGAAGCTCTAGAATATAGATTAGCAATCCTCGCTTTAGATGGATAGAGTAAGAAGTTCCATAAAAACATGCCATTACAGTGGCATTATCCCGGGGAATTGTAGGGGAATAAAGTCTTGCATGAGATATTTAAGTACAGGTAGTTATAGTACTAGCCTGCACACCAAGCTAATGCAGTTTTTCTAAGCAAAAAAAAAAAACAGTAATTAAGAAGTAAATACTCTGTAAATACTGCTTGTTACTAGTTTATTACAGTGTAATTACAAATTTTGCAGTTTCTCTGGTAAAGTTTATATCTGGTCATATGTGGCTCAGTTGGTAAGAGTGTGGAGCTAGAAACGGCAGGTTTATGAGTTCAATTGCCACTGAGGCCACATAGTAAATGCCCTCACTATACGGGGCTGCAGCGTAGCCTAGTGGTTAGAGCATTGGACTAATAACCAAAAGGTTGCAAGATCAAATCCCCGAGCTGACAAGGTACAAAATCTGTCTTTCTGCCCCTGAACAAGGCACTGTTCCTAGGCCGTCATTGAAAATAAGAATTTGTTCTTAACTGACTTGGCTAGTTAAATAAAAGTTTTAAAAATACTGTAAGTCAGTTTAAAAAGTGTCTGCTAAATTGCATTTATAACATTAAGTGCATCTAACTCACCTATGCCTTTCATGGCCTTGTGCAGGAGCTCAGCATCCTGCTTGGCATTGAAGTTGACAAAGTCTTTCACACTGCCTCTGTAGGAATCCTGTGGGAAAGAAACAACAACTGATGAACATAGGGAACCGAATACAGAGTACATTCCCTGCATTTCCAATATGTGTTGTTGTGGGTCAGACATGGGAGAAAAAGTTTTGCACAATCAAACTATAATCTAGCTAGCAAGTTTGGTTGCAGAAGCAAACACTTAACATCAGAAGGGGGATACTAGTGGAATATTGTGCAGCTGTGTCTCCATGCTATCCTCCTGAACTGAAACTTGTTCACAAGGTTGTTCTCAATAGACACTTTGCAATACTTTATTTTGTCCCTTCCAGATGGTTAGGCTACTGTAATCTAGTCTGTGTTAATCTACATATATGTTAACCATCTTTGCTAATTCAGAAGTAAACACATACCGTACAAGCTCACATTGACAGGCCTACGTCATGTAGAGTCATAATTCTCTCAATTGTACTTGGTTTCCATCTCTGAGGAAAATATAATTGGAGGAGAAAATCAATATGACATCTCTTTCGGCCTCTGCCTCAGTCGGATGCCAGCGAAGGTTTAGAAAACTCACTTCCCACAATTTGCTTTGTTGTGCATCTCTTTGCATCTCTTTGTCTACTTAACAAGATCATACTGGTATGTGCTGATCAACAACAACAAAAAATTTGAATCGACTGAATGTCCGATTCTGCTACATATTGAGATTGCAGCTGGTTGGCTATGTTCAGCTAATGGTTGACATGTTAGCCATTATCCGTTGGTGAAGCATTATCAAATCAAATCAAATTTTATTGGTCACATGCACACGGTTAGCAGATGTTATTGCGAGTGTAGCGAAATGCTTGTGCTTCTAGTTCCGACAGTGCAGTCGTATCTAACAAGTAATCTAACAATTCCACAACAAATCAAATCAAATCGTATTTGTCACATGCACCGAATACAACAGGTGTAGACCTTACAGTTAAATGCTTACTTACTGTACAAGCCCTTAACCAACAATTAAGTTAAGAAAAATACCTAAAAAAAATTATAAATAAAGGTAACAAATAATTAAAGGGCAGCAGTAAAATAACAATAGCGAGGCTATATACAGGGTGTGCGGGGGCACCAACTACCTAATTATGGGTCAAATTAAAGGCTATCAAGCACAAGGTACTCAATTCTTTAATCATTAAAGATATTGACATTAGAGAGCAACTGGAATTACATGACCAGGGGTGAATAGATATAGTGGGTGAGGGGTGAAGACTACATCAGTGTAGTTTTTCATTAACAATTAAAGATGTCTTCTGTTTCCTTGCAGGCATTGAAGTAATAATGCAAAGACAGACAGGCAATCTGCACAAACAGTAATCAACCAATACAAATAGGTCTACGGGACAATCCACTGTTAGATTGATGGCATTTGGCAGTATTTACTCAATGGTTGAAACCCATTGCGAGTCACACCAACCAAAAGAGACCATGTCTGTCTGTCTGTCTGTCTGTCTGTCTGTCTGTCTGTCTGTCTGTCTGTCTGTCTGTCTGTCTGTCTGTCTGTCTGTCTGTCTGTCTGTCTGTCTGTCTATTTCAAGTTTCCAACGCAGAGTGATTAGAGTCCTCTTAGATTTATGTGTGGGGATGACAAGTGCAGACGGAGGATGGACATTGCTACGCTGAGCTAGAGACCCATCAGTGAAGATTGCCTACCTAGACTACCTCAGGGATATTCAAGTCAGGTCTCCCCCAATGAAACCCTATTCTAGGTGGGTGGGCTTAGACCCACGCTATCCCTGTTACCATCCTTACGGTAATACAACACTATGCAAATTAACCACCATTATGAGGAAGTGGTGCACGGAAGTCAACCTCCGACTGTCTTTTTAATCATCTAATCAAGTTGTTAGAAATATTCATAACGAGCTGAAGAAGCGACTGGAATTGCAAATAAATTAAGAAACGAACCAGATTAAATTTGTTTAAATAAATGAGTGCTTGATGTCACAGCAGGGGAGCTGTTTGCTGTCATATTGCACTTTTAATGAGTACTTCTCCATAGTGAGTGAATAACTTGAAGTTTCAAATGAATACGTGGAAATGAGACGCTCTTAATTGGTAATAATACACTTGTTATGTTCTTAGCGTATTCTCCAGTTCACTATGTCGTTTGGATAATGATCCCATGTCAACCAGAACTGGTGCGGTCCATTTCACTGCTGTATTTGCAATGTTTTGAACTGACACAGCAGTAAACAAACAAAAAAACACTTACCATGAGATATAACTTGTTGATGAGACAATGTAGAATTGATCAAATCTGAAAAAGCAATTTTGCAAGCATCACATAAGTTGGTATATCATCATTTACAATGGCACTGAGAGTCACACTTCTAAAAGCATCAATTTACAACGACAAATGGTCTTTCGGATTTTGTAGAAAAACATGGAAATTCATAAGTAGAATTAATTAAGTGTAGGATATCAAATACACAAATATTTCTGTCGACATTAAATGCACTATTGATTTTCTGAAACCTCACAAAAACACTGCAGTATAAACCATATGAATAATAACAAGAACTAAAGGGTATCTTACCAAAGGTGTCTTGTTCTTTACCTCTGAGAACGGAAAGTGCAGTAAAGATTCAGTAACCTATGAAAATGTAAATGGGTATTGACACTCCTCTACTCCACGCTTCTTAATGCTCACTAAGCGCTCGACAACAACAGTGTGGGGAAGACCTAACTGAACTACTCCACTGTCCAAATAAAGTATCCTATTTCAGCAGCTGTCAATCAAACGGGGGATCATGACCTAATGCATTCTGATGTTTTTACAGTGTAGTATATGGATGATACATTTACACATGAACAAGAGAGACTGTTGTAACAATGGACAGGGATCCAATAAAGAAATATTACATTTCAGCTTAGAATTTCCCTAAATAGCGTATTAATCGGGGATTTCAGACATCAGACACTTTATTTCACCCACATCCCAACTATCCTATTCCAGCCTTAGGTTCCATTTACTGGAATCACATATCAGGTGGATTGAGGCTCTATACTCCAGCATTTTGGATTTGAGATCAAATGTTTTATGAGACGACAGTGCAGAATGTCACTTTTTATTTTAGAGTAATTTCATACCGGTATCTGTTTTACTGTTTAGAAATGAAAGCACTTTATGTATTTAGTCCCCCCATTTGACAGTGTCATAAGTATTTGGACAAATCCACTTAAAGTGCGTTCAATTTAGTCAAAAGTTGAGTATTTAGTCCCATATTCCTAGCACGAAATGACTACATCAAGCTTGTGACTCTACACACTTGTTGGATGCATTTGCAGGTTGTTTTGGTTGTGTTTTGGATTATGTTGTTCCAATTAGTAATGAATGGTAAATAATGTATTTTGTCATTTTGGAATCACTTTCATTTTAAATAAGAATTGAATGTGTTTCTAAACACTTCTACATTAATATGGATGCTACCATGGTTACGCAAAATCATGAAGGAATTGTGAATAATCATTAGGCGAGAAAGTTACAGAGTCATAAACATCATATCCCCTCAAAAATGCTAACCTCCTCTGTTATTGGTGTTGGCGAGAGGTTAACATGTTTTGGGGGCCTGATCTTTGTGCATCTGTAACTTTCTCAGTCATCATTATTCACAATTCATTCAAGATTATACGTAATCCTGGTAGCATCCACATTAATGTAGAAGTGTTCAGAAACAAATTATTTTTTACAATCAAAGTGACTCGAAAATGACAAGTGAATTTTGACCAAATACTTATGATACCTTCAAATGGGGGACTAAATACATAAAGTGGATTCATTTCTAAACGGTAAAACAGATACCGGTATGTATGAAAATACCCTCAAATAAAAGGTGACATTCTGTAATGTCGCCTCATTTAAAAAAAAGAGCCAAATCAAACATTTTAGCTTCGCTGTCTAAATACATTCAGGGGAGTGTACCTAAAACAACTTATCAACCACTTCCCTGCCTTGATAGGTTAAGTTTAGATAGTACGTATAAGCAAACCAGACCTGGGTCAGATACAATTCTTGAGATACAATTGATTTTGTTTTCCCGGCATAATGGAATAGTAATAAAATGCAATAATACAAATATAATACATACACCGAAAAGTGTAAACTCTAAGCTAAATCAAAAGCGGACACCTCAAATATTTTCTAGGATTTGAAAGTGACATACCGCTGCGCCACTCGAGAGCCCACATAACATTGACTTGTTCAACATTCCTCCATCTCTCAAACAATGTATTTAGCCCAGATCTGAAGCGAACATGGCTCATACATATTATTTGTTTGAGAGATCGAGGAATGCTGAACAAGTCAATGTTATGTGGGCTCCCGAGTGGCTCAGCGGTCTAAGGCACTGCGTCTCAGTGCTAGAGGCGTCACTGTAGACCCTGGTTTGATTCCAGCCTGTATCACAACCACCCGTGATTGGGAGTCCCATAGTGCGGCGCACAATTGGCCCAGCGTCGTCCGGGTTAGGGTTTGGCCGGGGTAGGCCATCATTGTAAACAAGAATTTGTTCTTAATTGACTTGCCTAGTTAAATAAAGGTTAAAAATACATTTTTTTAAATTAGGCAGTCTTCCCAATAGTTTCACTCGGCAACTTCAGTGACACTACAAAGTGTGGAATTAATGTAACCTACCCAGAGCAAATGTGCAGATCTTAGTTTTTTGAAGTTTCATCTTGATCTTCGCTCCTGTCACATTGTATTTGGAAAGACAGAGCAAGTCAAGGTTACAATAGATCTCCCCAATCTTCATACTGAGTCTGACTTTCATGTTCTATGATTAAAAAAAGAGCTTACAAACACAAACAATTGCCTCCTCTTCACCAGCTTCCCTTATCTACACTCAACTCTGAAAGTAGCATGTTGACATGTGGGAGAGGCTGAGTGAGTAGTCTGTGATAGACGGAATGAGATCGTTGATAGGAGTGAGATCAGCAGATCACAAGAACAAGGTGTTTGTGTGCTATCTCTCCCATATCCCCATTCCTGTCCTGAACACAGCAAACCTTAATGAAAATGAGCACTTGCGAGGAGACAGGAGCCCAGGTAAGCATCGTCTCTTATCGAGTTATAGTGCACAGATCTCGGTTTCATCTTAGAGGTTTTGGAGTTGAGGCATGGCTAAACAAGCAAAGATACCAACACATACCAACAACAACATACAGTGAGAATATTACACCACCAAAGACTTCACTCCATCTTCAACCGCGAGTCTGACTGCATGATAAAAACTGTGGTAAGAGTTTATAATAACTTGAATGACATCAACTGTAATAATTTTATAATATAAGCAGAAATAAAGTATTTACAGATAGTGTATGCTACATACTATTATCATATATTGAATTACTTCTAAAGTATTCATAAGCATTATAAGTGGGTACATTTCATAAGCGTTTATGACATTGCTTTCAATTTATAATGCATTTATAATTGCTTATTTGTTTTAAGTTATTAGGTGTGAAGTGTAACCTAGTTCCTCCTGTGATGGTTCTCCTGTTTCAAGTGGAAACATTTTGGACGTGTCTCCCTAGAGTGCCACATTTAGGCCTAAGAGTGCAGTGCTATGTATCCTCCTTCCTCTCGAGAATACTGCCCCCAGTTGTTGGAGTTTGAAGTTTGCCCTGAGTTCAGACAGAGTTCACCCCTCTGCAGCAGCAGCTTTTCTTCCTCACTCTCGGTTTCAACAGCGAGTCGATATGGGAGGGATGATTATTTACAATCTCCACCTCAGTTAGGACAGAATGATATACATCCCACAGGACAGCTCACTTTCCAAGTGCTGATAGATGGACAATAAATTCAATTCATAAATCGAGGCGTCTGTTTCGGGTTCCACCCGCTGCTCATTTGGTCCCAAACTCCTATACTCTGAGGAGGTGGCTGATAAAATGGAGAGGGATACATTTCCACGGATATTGAGAGGACCGTCTGGGAGCGCTTCTCAAATCAGATCACGAGATTTGGTTGGGTTGAAGTGACTTCCTTAAATACTTTTTGTCACATTGGGATGAATTGCAGTGTGAGGTTCTAGACGTGGGTGATAAAAGAAAAAAGATGCCTGTTTCTCAGGTTCTGAACTCACGGAGAAACCCAAGTGTTTATTATTAAGCTACTATAACCTCAGACTATGCAGGCCTGAGAATCAATAAAACATCTAAAGGGGCTAACATGTTTGCTATTAATAAATATACAATTATTTGTATTATTTTAAATGTCCAGTCATCACATTACGGATGGTATAAAGCTTATAGAAAGAAGTGGTAAGTTACCATAATTAATGAATTTCATTCATTAATCCATCCATCTATCCATTCACTTCAATTGACAGGGGCAGAATCCGTTACGATAACGAAGGCCCCGAGGCCATGGCGATCACAAGGTGGAGACAAGATAGGAGATGTAGACTTGCTAAAGGTCATACGTTGGTTTATTGAGCCCTGCAGATGACCAAGTGGTGACAGACGACATTAGTCAACCACTGAACGCCTCCGCCCACCAAAATACAGAAGAGAAAAAAGAAATATGCTGCATGTTGCCTCCGCTGTGGGCTCACACACCGTCAGTCGGTGACATTGATGAATCATGATTCTACAGAACATACTGTAGTACCCAACAGGTCACATAATGAGTTCTCATCATAGCCACGTGTCCTGTCCCTATGCCCAGTTTGAGTTCTTATCTCCAATTGTGTGTGGCTTGTTAGTGAAGTGGATGGACCCACTGTCACCAAGGAATTTGAACTGTTCAAATCCCTTGACTGTTACAATGTTTGACGTCAAAAGGTTCAGGCGTCTCTGGTTAGTTTAGGCACGTCATAGTTAAAGTAAACCCACTTGGGTTGTGTATGTGATGGGCAAGGTAGTATATGACACTCAGGGTTGTAGCTAAGATTAGCAGGTCAGCACATAGTAGCACATCCTTAACCTTATTAAACAAAGCTTTGTTGGTGAAAACGTGACACTTTTGTCTTGTTGATTAGAAGAAAAAATAGGACAAAAAATACCGCCATAATAGTTGGTAATTCAGAGAATAATGTTCTGTCTGTCAATGCCACATGTGAGTTTATTTTTGCTGAGGTAAACTGAAGACAAAATCTGAATCCAAATCGAATCTGAATCTAAACGTACAATGTCACAAATGAGGCTATGTGAGTTTATTTTTGCTGAGGTAAACTGAAGACAAAATCTGAATCCAAATCGAATCTGAATCTAAACATACAATGTCACAAATGAGGCTATGTGAGTTTATTTTTGCTGAGGTAAACTGAAGACAAAATCTGAATCCAAATCGAATCTAAACGTACAATGTCACAAATGAGGCTATAGTGCCTTGAAAAAGTTTTCGCCCCTTTCTGATTATCTTTTGCATATTTTTTCAACTGAATGTTATCAGATCTTCAACCAAAACCTAATATTAAGGATATAATATATCCTAATATAAAAGGAACCTGAGTGTACAAATACAAAATGGGATACTTATTTCATTTATTTAATAAACAAAGATATACAACATTCATTGCCCCTGTGTGAAAAGGTAATAGCCCCTTTACACTCAATGACTGGTTGTGCCACCGTTAGCTGCAATACCTGCAACCAAGGCATAAGCGACATAAGCTTTTATTTAAAAAATGTAGGAACTCAGTATCTTAACTTACTGTTGAGCGTTAGAATAGTAGAATGCACAAGGTGGAAGTTTGAAATGTGGTTGTGCATCAGCAGTTTTTCTCTTGTTTTGTCAGTCACTGACAGTCCCTCAATTAGCCATGTCAGCTAACAATTTTTCGATTGGTAAATTACTCAAACCAGTTATCTAAAAACTTGAAGTAATCATGGCGGAATACTGACCTGGCACGCAGGGCACTTGCCCAGGGCACTTGCCCAGGGCCCTGACCCTCATTGACCCATGTCATCCAAAAAATAGACTCAAGTTTGCCAAAAAGCACCTGGATGATCGTCAAGACTCCTGAAAGAATGTTCTATGGACAGATTAGTTAAAAGTAGACCGAAAACCAAACACTGCATTCCGCAGTAAGAACCTCATACCAACAGTCAAGCATGGTGGTGGTAGTGTGATGGTTTGGGGATGCTTTGCTGCCTCAGGACCGGGATGACTTGCCATCACTGAAGGAACCATTAATTCTGCTCTGTATCATATAATTCTACAGGAGAATGTCAGGCTATCCATTCGTGAGTTTAAGCTGAAGCACAGCTGTGTCATGCAGCAAGACAATGATCCAAAACACACAATCAAGTCTACATCAGAATGGCTGAAAAGCAACTCATTTAGGAAGCTGTGTGTATGCTTGTGTACGTGTGACACATTTTCTGTGTCATACACGAAAACCCACAAATATCGGTGAGTTAAAGCAGTTCTGCATGGAAGAGTGGGACAAACTTCCTCCACAGCGATGTGAGACTGATCAACAACCACAGGAAGCGTTTGGTTGCAGGTATTGCAGCTAAAAGGTGGCACAACCAGTTATTGAGTGTAAGTGGGCAATTACTTTTTCACACAGGGGCATTGGATGTTGCATAACTTAATTTAGTAGTTTCCTGCAGTCAGACCAAATCACCCTCTAGTGTCCTCATGGGTGGAACGTTATTAATATTTTTCATAATTAATCAACATCATAAAACACACTGAAAATCTGGTGTTTCTATGTCAAATGGTTTTGTTATATTTCAGTGTTGTGTGATGTATATAAAGTGTAATATTGGGATGCAAACTCAAAATTATATATATCTGACATGGTGTCTTCTTTGTTTAAGGCCATGACCATGTGTGTGAAGTGTATACTTTTGTTTCAAAGTAGATGTGTTCAAGATTACCAAGAAACACTCCGCGTGACCCAGATTTAGCGCACTGCAATATAAGTTCAAACAAATGAAATAAGTATCATATTTTTCACTCAAGTTCCCTTCATCTAATATTAAGTTTTGGTTGAAGATCTGATAACATCAGTGTGAAAAATAGGCAAAAATAGAGAAAATCAGAAAGGGGCAAATACTTTTTCACGCCACTGCATAACGGAGCCGAGTGAAGGATGCCTTTTCTTGATGTTGTGAGCTACTTGAATGGTGGATTCAGCTATTGAAGGTTAATTAACCTTCAAGGTGAGGACATCATTGATAAGCTCTAAGCTCTAGAAAAGCAACAAATCTTCCCATTCATCACAACGCAGTGAACACACACACACACACCTACCCTGGCACCCCCACCCCCATGGACCGCTTCCTTACGATGCAAAACACAGGGCTTCTGAACAAGATGGGTTGGGAAATTACATATATACACGCCCAAGGCAGTAATACATTAAAGATATTACCCTTTTCCCAGAGGGACTCATTCAGAAATTGGTTTGACATGGATGTGGGGTAGATTTATTAACTAAACAAATGGCCAAGCTCATTGGAGACATTTCCTCAATACTAGCCAAACAAATCACCACTGAGATGAGAGGCGTGCAAATTGCCATCCTGAAAGCATCGCTTTAATCAGCATATCAAAATGCAGATTGGATCTTGCATGTGTTTTTCTCTTGGAAAGGCAGATTTTTTTAAGTGACTGTGGAAATGCATTCGAAAGATTAATAGAAGTAGGTTAATATGGGTTGTGTGTTTATGTGCGGTACAAATTGCATGAAAATATCATCAATATTTAATGCTGAGAGACTCCTGCTCTGTTGTGGCCAATCAATAGTATAATGAGTTACACTGTATACTGGCATAGATTGATTTGATACGACTTCAACATGCCTTGAAAAGAGAAAATAAACTTAAAGGTCTAGTTCACCCAAATCATATAATTTGTTCCCTTACTCTGTAATCAGGTTTGATAACAAACCATGCTTTGGTTTAGTTTCCCAGCCACTGTTTCCAAATTTGTTGCACAAATCCCATCCTAGTCCTAGTACCGATATTATAATTTTTAATGTCCAAATAATCCGAAAGTACTGAATCTCAACAGTCACTTATAGATGATTATAGTTGAAAAAAATGCTAATATCGGTTCTATGACTTGAATGGGATTTGTGCTAAAACTTTAGCATTTGTAAACAGTGCCAAGGAAATAAAACCAAGGTGGGTGATATCTTTTTAATATCAGAGTATATTCTCAGCAAATGTTACATTGTATGCACGCCTCAGAAAAGATCTACTGATACAATGGTGAATACATTGTTATGTACAATTTTAGGCACAATACATACATGGAAATAAGATGTAATACATGAATAAAACAAGTATTGCCGAGTCACGGTCTCTGTCAATCACAACTAAGCAGTCCAAAGCACTGCTGTGGTCTCTATGATCCATTATTCAGTTGAGAGGAGAATAAGCAGTTTATAGCAGGTTATAGGCATGTTAAGCTCCATAGCGTATAGCTCCAGTGAGTCAACATGCTGTGAGGCACATTCCAACAAACTTCTGAAGAAGGCTTTATGGTAAGTGTTCTACAAACCATGAGGTACATTACATTCAAACAGGTTCATAGAGAAAACAGTCTTTCCTTTCCACAAGCTGTGAGGGATAGTCCAACACGCTTTCTTTGCGAGAAAGGTCTACAGCAGGGTTCCCCAATAGGCAGGCCACGGGCCAAATTCGTCCTGCCAGTGATTTTATTTGGCCCAAGTTTTCTGAGCAAGGAATAAATACATATTTTACTATTATTAATCATTTCCATTCTTTGACATAAGACAGTAAAATCCCCAGGAAATGTCAAAGTGATTTTAATTGAGGAAATCTGTTCCCAAATATTACCACGCATAAATAGACAATGTGTGATCGTATCCAAGTTTGAAATGATTCTGATTGGAATTCTTGAATTCAATTTGCAGTGTACAAATTATTGATAACTATGTTCCAGCCCCCTCGACCATCCGCTCAAGGATAAATCGGTCCACGGCTGAATGTAATTGATACAGCATAGTCTGACACCTCTTGAAAAGAAAGGTATTTTACCCTTTCAGAAAAGACAGTATTTCCTTCCAACGGTGTCTTTGGCACAGTCCAATAGAATTCTTGATCTTCAAAATACAGTCTTGTATTTGTCTCACAGTCCAACAAAGTCAGCACACTCTTATTCTTCCTTTACAGGACATAGTTTCCTCTCTGACCATGGCGAGGGTCTCTCAGAGAGCGCCCGGGCTGCAGACTAGATCCCACGGAGTTCCTCAGCTGCTTGAGGAGCATCCAGAGCAGGAGCCCCATGAGCAGGAGCAGTAGCAGCAACAGCCCCAGGTACACGCTCAGGTTCCAGCCCCAGCCCAAGGCTACGGGCAGCGAGGTGGACGCCACCAAGAACCTCCTCGGCGAAGGCATGGGTCAGCTCTGGAGTCCCCCCTGGACGCGTTCTTGGTCCTTTAACGTTTGGACCGGTGCTGAGGTGTGGTCATGGTTGTCATTTTAGAATGTTAGAATGTTAGATACTTAGGGCTGGTTGGTTTGGGAATTTTCTTTCCCTCCATGGTTTTGTTTTTCCTCAGATATTCCATGTGTCCTCCTTTTGAGTTGTGTCGTCGTTATCTAGAGAAGAAGCAAGGGAGAGGCGGTCCATGGTGTAGACTTGTGCTCTCGTCAAGACAGACTGGGGAAATGTGTGGTAAGCGTTCTGTTGCTGGGCTCCGTACTCTCTTCTGCTGTCAGCGCTCAACACACACCAAGAGAGCAAGAAACCCCTCTCACTGCCATTGGCTACCTCTGTCTACAATCACAGGCAGAGAATCAAATCATAGGCGAGCTGGGAACAGAAAACATCAATATGTTGTTGAATCGATATTATGTCTATGGAGTGAGAGTTTGACTAAATGTCTCATACACAATGACACATACACATTGCTGGAGAAAATATACAGACGTGTTTACATTGTTGAACTAAATTGTGATGACATTTTTTTTTACACGATCAGTCTGCTTCTTTTACCTCGTGAAACAATATATTATGTAGCCTAGCTGTATGTGATGGTATATACATTCACATGTTGAGGATAAGAGGAAACATTATTTGTTGCACAAAGGCCTTGAAAAAATTAGAATAGCATTTTCTGAAGTGTCAATCATATCATCTATTTGTAAGCAGCTTTCATCCATTTAGATGGGAGCCTCAGCTTTGAATCGTGGCTTCCAAATACAAAGAGCCAGATGCCAACCATAATAGTCCATAATAGTACATTGATGAGAAAAGATGCATTTATGTCACAGATGCCTAGATCTGTTACATTTTTCAAACATAGGGATGTGATTTGAATGTAAGCATGTTCATAAAGGGTGAATTCGGAATAAGTGGGACACTTTCGACATCTATCCAACATATTAGCCCAACACATGATACATTTCTGAAATCCTCAAGATGTTTCCCAATCACACAAAAATGACAAATGTTGATATCATATTCACAGGAGGCATGACACGCACATTTGTGTAGACTGAACCAAAATCTTATTTTCAGTTTGCGTTTGGTAAACTGGGACAGCAGGTAAGATAAACTGGGACTGTCCTAATTGTACCTCAATGACAAGTCAATTCAATGTTGTGTGATTTAGGAAACATCTTGAGGAATTCAGAAATGTATCAGGTGTTGGGATAATACTTTGGATAGATGTTGAAAGAGGTTACAGAAGACGGAAATGCAAAAAGTGTCTCCCTTTTTCTGAATTCACCTGGGTGGGACGTCACAACTGATAAACAACAAGAAAAATAAAATGTTACATTTATGTTTAAATTATTTTTCATTTTTTGGCACCAATAGCACAAAGCAGAACTATAGTAGGCTTCAGTTTACATTGCATGATGGCAGTATAATTTAAACATATTTTTCTTACCCATTTCTTACCCAATGGCATCCACAATCTGCCTTTGTCATTCTAATTGTTTAAATTTGCATTCATCTGTACCTCATGGTTTTTAATAGATGAAAAAGGTGACTGTTAAAGTGAGTAAAACTTGTGCGTTGTTTATCAGTTGAGATTCGAGAAGTTACATTATTTTAGTCTATTCTTTTAATTGTGGAATGATTACAATCAACAGTCTCATAGCAGAAAAATATGAGATGTAATAGCATCATTTTTTACTTTGAAGTTGAAAAACTAATTCGAATTAAACTTAAATCCACTGCAGGATGTCCTCAAACTATGTGTACGACTGATCAAACAAACCTCTCTCGCAGACAATATATTGTAGTAAAAACTATTTGGACTTCAGGCTTTCTTTCCTCATCATCATTGTGATGGTGAGGAAAGAAAGTAAAAAAAATATATATATATATATATATTTCTTTTAATTAAAAAGTCTGTGGTTACAAAAGAAACCAGGAGTTACACCTCTGCTCTAAGGCAGGGATGGGCAACTCCAGGCTTGGGGGCCTGATTGGTCTCACATTTTTGCCCCAGCTCACACACATGACTCCAATAATCAATGAATCATGGTCTTTACTTTAGAACGGAATTAATTGCTTGCTAGGGCTGGGGGGAAAGTGTGACACCACTCCGGCGATCGAGGATGAGTTGCCCGTCTCTGCTCCAAGGCGTTTGAACCCTGGTGCAATAGTCTCAAACTATTGAACAGTGCTAAATATCTTCTATTCTGTCACCATGACATGCAAGTCATCTACAAAATCATTCCTCTCCAAGTTGACGGAATCCATGTGGCAAAACAAACAAAAATGGGTGACAAAAAACAAAAAAGCTTGGTGATGAAAAATTTCCGTTGGATTCCAGTCATTAAAACTTCTTCAGGATTCGTGGGTCCCCTGCGGCACGGTTGTGCTAACTTAGYCTAATGCGATTAGCATGAGGTTGTAAGTTACAAGAAAATTTCCCAGGACATAGACATATCTGATATTGGCAGAAAGATTAAATTCTTGTTCATCTAACTGCACTGACCAATTTACAGTAGCTATTACAGTGAAAGAATACCATGCTATTGTTTGAGGAGAGTGCACAGTTTTGAACATGAAAAGTTATTCATAAACAAATTAGGCACATTTGGAAAGTCTTGATACAAAACTTTGAACAGAAATGCAATGGTTAATTTGATCAGTCTGAAACTTTGCACATACACTGCTGCCATCTAGTGGCCAAAATATTAATTGCACCTGGGCTGGAATAATACATTATGGCCTTTCTCTTGCATTTCAAAGATGGTATAATTTATTTTTTATTTTTTCATTGTTGGTTTTTTCTTTGTATTATCTTTTACCTGATCAAATGTGTTATATTCTCCTACATTCCTTTCACATTTCCACAAACTTCAAAGTGTTTCCTTTCAAATGGTACCAAGAATATGCATATCCTTGCTTCAGGGCCTGAGCTACAGGCAGTTAGATTTGGGTATGTAATTTTAGGTGAAAATTGAAAAAAGGGGGCCGATACTTAACAATCATTAAGAATAGGCTACATCCAGTATTTCCTTTCAAAAGATAAGCAATTTCACAAAAGCTATAATTTATCATACAGAAGACATTGCATTATAGATGGAAAGGAAATTGAGAAAACAAGGCTTTTAAAATGTCAGGGACACAAAAGAACTGCTTGGAAACACAATGGTTACATTGTACAGAGTCTGGGTTATCATTCAAATTCCTCTGAGAGGATTTGAGAAATACATAGGTGGTATTTACACCTGCGTACATGGAACGCAATTCCCTTTTTATGTACCTTTCTCTCTACATGAATTTTGACCTTGATCTTAATCATGAAAATAGCATGCTATTCACCAACTATTCGTTTAGGGTGGAGATCAACAAAATTAAGGCAGCGTTTCCAAAACTCGGACCACACGTATTATTTTTTGCCCTAAAACTACACAGTTGATTAAAATGATCCGAGCATGATGATTAGTTGATTATTTGAATCAGCTTTGAAGTGCTAGAACAAAAACCAAAACTTGCACCCCTTGGGGTCCCGAGGACCAAGTTTGGGAAACCCTGAATTGAGGTGTGACAGAGGGGTGTCAACAGATACAGTCGTGGCCAAAAGTTTTGAGAATGACACATTAATTTCCACAAAGTCTGCTGCTTTAGTGTCTTTAGATATTTTGTCAGATGTTACTATGGAATACTGAAGTATAATTACGAGCATTTCATAAGTGTCAAACGCTTTTATTGACAATTACATGAAGTTGATGCAAATAGTCAATATTTGCAGTTGCCCCTTCTTTTTCAAGACCTCTGCAATCCACCCTGGCATGCTGTCAATTAACTTCTGGGCCACATCCTGACTGATGGCAGCCCATTCTTGCATAGTCAATGCTTGGAGTTTGTCAGAATTTGTGGGGTTTTGTTTGTCCACCCGCCTCTTGAGGATTGACCACAAGCTCTCAATGGGATTAAGGTCTGGGGAGTTTCCTGGACATGGACCCAAAATATCGATGTTTTGTTCCACGAGTCACTTAGTTATCACTTTTGCCTTATGGCAAGGTGCTCCATAATGCTGGAAAAGGCATTGTTTGTCACCAAACTGTTCCTGGATGGTTGGGAGACGTTGCTCTCGGAGGATATGTTGGTACCATTCTTTATTCATGGCTGTGTTCTTAATCAAAATTGTGAGTGAGCCACTCCCTTGGCTGAAAAGAAACCCCACACATGAATGGTCTCAGGATGCTTTACTGTTGGCATGACACAGGACTGATGGTAGCGCTCACCTTGTCTTCTCCGGACAAGATTTTTTCCGGATGCCCCAAACAATCCAATCCCTGTACCTTTTTCAGAATATCAGACTGTCCCTGATGTTTTTCCTGGAGAGAAGTGGCTTCTTTGCTGCCCTTCTTGACACCAGGCCATCCTCCAAAAGCCTTTGCCTCACTGTGTGTGCAGATGCACTCACACCTGCCTGCTGCCATTGCTGAGCAAGCTCTGTACTGGTGGTGCCCCGATCCCGCTGCTGAATCAACTTTAGGAGACGGTCCTGGCGCTTGCTGGACTTTCTTGGGCYCCCTGAAGCCTTCTTCACAACAATTGAACCGCTCTCCTTGAAGTTCTTGATGATCCGATAAATGGTTGATTTAGGTGCAATCTTACTGGCAGCAATATCCTTGCCTGTGAAGCCCTTTTTGTGCAAAGCAATGATGACGGCACGTGTTTCCTTGCAGGTAACCATGGTTGACAGAGGAAGAACAATGATTCCAAGCACCACCCTCCTTTTGAAGCTTTCAGTCTGTTATTCGAACTCAATTAGCATGACAGAGTGATCTCCAGCCTTGTCCTCGTCAACATTCACACCTGTGTTAACGAGAGAATCACTGACATGATGTCAGCTGGTCCTTTTGTGGCAGGGCTGACATGCAGTGGAAATGTTTTTGGGGGATTCAGTTCATTTGCATGGCAAAGAGGGACTTTGCAATTAATTGCAATTAATCTGATCACTCTTCATAACATTCTGGAGTATATGCAAATTGCCATCATACAAAATGAGGCAGCAGACTTTGAAAATTAATATTTGTGTAATTCTCAAAACTTTTGTCCACGACTGTACACCCCCCCCCCAAAAAGAAATATATAAATAACACTATTCTCCATGCACTGTAATTTACAAATTGGTAAGAGCTATTGATAAGAGCTAGGCTAATGAGTAAGCCGTTTGGATATGGAGATTATAAATTTAACAATTGTTTATATTCATTTGAAATGTTGATCACTGGAGACAAATGTGAAACCGGTCACATGGCACCAAACTGAAGCATAAACACATCACCTTTTCAATAGTGAAGTTTATTTAATGCTGGCCTTATAACTTGCAGATATGAAATGTGGAGACCCAAGCTATAGGCTTCTGTAGCCATGTGCAATTGACAGCATAGCGCCAAACCTACCAAGTTAATTTATGATTTTTAGAATGTTTTAATTATATGCCCAGACTTTCACTATTTTTTTACAATTTGTATCATGTTAAATATTAGCCACTATCGGTAACCGTTAGTTATACCAACATACATTTATTACAGTTACTGCAGTCTTAGTTTCCTTACATTTTGCATCATTCCATTATATCTTTAGTTTACCTTTGTTTCCTGTGTCACATTCATGTGGTTGTTCTGAGGATTGCTAGAAATAGTGGATCATATTAGGCTAAGGTATTACAAGTTGTGCAATAATTTGGAACATGTAACCTATTTGAATCATTATGGAACGCAGACCATACGTAGCAGTTTAAACCTGGAGCACGGTTTCCGACACCTTGACCGTTGTCATCACAGTTCCATTGTAACGGCTGTCCTCCTCCTCTTCATCCGAAGAGGAGTAGCAGGGATTGAACCAAGGTGCAGCGGGTTGTGAATACATAATGAATTTATTGACAAGACGAAAAAACGAACACGAACTACACTTGAAATGATACAAAATAACAAACGACGTAGACTGACCTAAACATGAGAACTTACATAGACACGAAGAACGCACGAACAGGATACATACAAACCGAAACAGTCCCGTGTGGTACGAAATAACATACAGACACGGAAGACAACCACCCACAAACAAACAGTGTGAAAACACCTACCTTAATATGGCTCTCAATCAGAGGAAATGAAAACCACCTGCCTCTAATTGAGAGCCATATCAGGTCACCCTTAAACCAACATAGAAACAGAAAACATAGACTGCCCACCCAAACTCACGTCCTGACCAGCTAACACATACACAAACTAACAGAAAACAGGTCAGGAACGTGACATCCATGATTAGTGAGGATCATTAGGGTAGATTTATAGAACTACTGGTCAACCACACTGTACACTTCTCAACCTCCAATATTTCAAGGATAGAACAATTTAATATGGAAACTTTCAGGAGGAATCAAACCACTACTTTTGATTCACCAATATATTTAATATGTTTTTTTTTATATATATATACTTTCCTAAACAATATACAAGATCAGAGTATTTTTTTAATCTACCAATTGGTGCTGAAATGATGAAAGTGTGTGTATGTACAATGCTTTCCTTCATTGATCCCGAAAATTTGAATAGGAAAAAAAGAAGTAAAGTACATTTCCTAAATCTGAAGGCAATTGGGAGCAATAGTGCTCTGCTCCCACCATGAGGCCAAAACAAGACATAGCATACTTACACATTCGACTAATGCCAACCACAAATTGTGATTAGAAACTTTCACACTTCACAAATTAAAAGATCTGGGGAGCAAAAGGGGTGGTCTCGGTCTGATCCTATTCGGCTCGCTGCAGGTGAGAACGCAGCCTGGACCAAACAGGAAAATAACCAAAAGAAGCGCACAGTATTATTGGCAAGTGGCTGGTTTGGCCACATATTCGCAGTCGACACTTGTTTGCCCCTTTTTTGCAGTTCCCTCCAAGTACAAAGGCATTGTCACCTGTTGCAACCCAAGTGCATTGCGCCTGGTGTTAGGCGGGGAGAATTTGCCCCTGAACACATTTCCTTTGAAGCTGCTGTCTGGAGACGGGCCGGGGGGCTTTGGTTGCTCTGTCCTTTGCTCCCCCTTTCATTCTTCAGACCTTTTTTGGGATTTTTGACAGTCAGCCACCATAAGCTGCTGAGATATGCAGGCAATAACCAGCAAGACTGTTAAGTTTGTAAGGAGTGTCAGGTCCCACTAAACTTTCTGCAAAAATGTCAGATGTTTGTTAGTACAGTACAATTACCTCCCATTCAAATAATTGCTAATGTAGCCTACTACAACACAGCAGCATGAAGAGGAGATTTATGGAGGATAATGGTACATAATATTTAACAACATAAGTGGTTATTTTATTCAGCTCACCTGTGGATTTGGGAAAATGGAAATTGTTCAATACCGTAGTAACACCTGGGGAACGTGCACTTGGCATTTGTAGACCGACACACCTACACCTCCCTAGTTCCAACATGGAACATAGGCCAACCTGCGCACAGTTTGTCAGAGCTTATTTGGTGGTATCTTGTCACAAGTTGCCCTTAATTAGGCCTGTAATTTTTTTTGTCTATTGTCGTTTAAAAACGAGTGAAAACCTGCATATTGAAAATACAGATTGGATAACCTGTCCTGAAATGATGTGAGGTTATAGTACATGCACTCCTAAACTATTCTAGTAAAAGTGCAGTGGGCAACACATTGATGGCAGCAATCAATGAAAAAATAAACATTTAAAAGAAGTTGATAGAACAGCATCACTTACTTGGGAAAAGAGAGACTACGCCTCAAAAAGGTTAGAGCCCCACAGTGGAGGTGTCTTAACCATAAAACCTAACAGTCAAACGGTCGCAAACATTTTTCCACCATTCATTTTTCCCATCGGGTATTTTAGAAACACTTAAAGGGCTGTGTTTCGTGTAGACTTAACCTGACTTGACATTTTGATGGCGGCGCCGGATGAGATGGCTGAAGTTTTACGGGCTCATAACCAATTCTGCTAGTGTTTTTGTTGTTGTTGATATTTGTAACTTATTTTGTACATAATGTTTCTGCCACCGTCAATAATGACCGTGATTACTCACCTCGTACTGGACGAAGATTTTTTCTTTGACAAGTCGGACGCATCATTCGCATGAAGAAGGCAAGAGAGAACAGCTACCTCCGGTAAGACAAGGGGTGGAGGTCTGTGTCTATTTGTAAATAACAGCTGGTGCAAAAATCTAATATCAAGGAAGTCTCGAGGTTTTGCTCGCATGAGGTTGAGTATCTCATGATAAGCTGTAGACCACACTATTTACCAAGAGAGTTTATATACATTCTTCGTAGCTGTCTATTTACCACCACAAACCGATGCAGGCACTAAGACCGTACTCAACGAGCTGTATAAGGCCATAAGCAAACAAGAAAATGCTCATCGAGGCGGCGCTCCTAGTGGCCAGGGACTTTAATGCAGTGAAACTTACATCCGTTTAACAACGACCACTCTCAGAATTTTCACATCCTGTTTGGATTTTTTCTCAGGTTTTTGCCTGCCATATGAGTTCTGTTATACTCACAGACATCATTCAAACAATTTTAGAAACTTCTGAGTGTTTTCTATATAAAAGAAATAATAATATGCATATATTAGCATCTGGGACAGAGTAGGAGGCAGTTCACTATGGGCACGCAATTCATCCAAAAGTGAAAATGCTGCCCCCTATATCAAAGAAGTTAACGGGGCACCAGAATTTGAATCTGGGACCTCTTGATCTGCAGTCATTTTACATGAGCAACCAGAGAGGGAAAAAATGTAATAAACGCTAGACCACCATTACGCCACACACAGCGACGTGTACAAAGCTCTCCCTTGCCCTCCATTTGGCAAATCAATACGGAAGTGGTCAGATGGCGCCGATATTAAGCTACAAACAGGCAAAGCATCAATATAGGACTAAGATGGAATCGTACTACACCGGCTCCGACGCTTGTCGAATGTGGCAGGCCTTGCAAACTATTACAGAATACAAAGGGAAGCACAGCCGAGAGCTGCCCAGTGGCACGAGCCTACCAGACGAGCTAAATTACTTCAAAGCTCGCTTCAAGGCAAGCAACACAAGCATGCATGAGCGGATCAGCTGCTACAGACGACTGTGATCACACTCTCCGTAGCCAATATGAGTAAGACCTTTAAACAGGTCAACATTCACAAGGCTGCAGGGCCAGACGGATTACCAGGATGTGTACTCCAAGCATGCGCTGACCAACTGGCAAGTGTTTTCAATTACATTTTCAACATCTCCCTGATCGAGTCTGTAATACCAACATGTTTCAAGCAGACCACCCGTGTTCTTGGGCACAGGGACTTCGGTAACCTGCCTAAATGACTACTGACGCGTAGCACTCACATCTGTAGTCATGAATTGCTTTGAAAGACTGGTCATGGGTCACATCAACACCATTATCCCAGAAACCCTAGACTCACTCCAATTTGCATACTGCTGCAACAGATTATGCAATCTTTATTGCACTCCACACCTGGACAAAAGGAACACCTATGTGAGAATGCTGWMKARMSWKTYSWGRTSAYRYRTSAYCWSRAMWSKYTMKWCAGCATTCTCACATAGGTGTTCCTTTTGTCCAGGTGTGGAGTGCAATAAAGATTGCATAATCTGTTGCAGCAGTATGCAAATTGGAGTGAGTCTAGGGTTTCTGGTTTCATGACTAAGCTTAGGACCCTGGGACCAAACACTTCCCTCTGCAACTGGATCTTGGGCTTACTGACAGGCTGCCCCCAGGTGGTAAGGGTAGGTAACACATCTGCCACGCTGATCCTCTACACAGGGTACCCTGAAGGGTGCGTCATCAGTCCCCTCCTGTACTCCCGGTTTACTGATTCTCATCAACGAGGCTGGAGCTGGTTGAGAGCGTCAAGTTCCTTGGTGTCCACAAACTATCATGGTTCAAACACACCAAGACAGTTGTGAAGAGGGCACAACACCACCTATTCCCCCTCAGGAGACAGCAAGGGGTACTGGAGCACCAAGTCTAGGTACAAAAGGCTTTTTAACAGCTTCTACCCCCAAGCCATGAGACTCCTGAACAGCAAATCAAATGGCTACCCGGACTGTTAACATTGTCCCCCCTCCCATTTTACACTGCTGCTATACTTTATCCATGCAGTCACTTCCTCTACATTACCTCAACCAGTTCCCCCACACTGACTGTACCCCCCCCTGTATATAGCCCAGTCCTTCTCAAATAGCGGGGCGCGCCCCCCTGGGGGGGCTCGGAGCGATGCCAGGGGGGGCGCGTGTGCGTGTGACCCCGGGGAACATGCTTTTTTTGCACCGAACAAGAGCACACAGCACAGAGCAGGAGATATGAAGTGCAGATAACAAACCCTTAAGAGACACCATGGAAAAATATTTAACAGGGATGAAAAGAAAGGCGGAGAGAGACGGAGATAATGAGACAAACGTAAGTCTCACGAAAGCTAAGACGAGGAAATATGACGACGCGTATGTAGCGCTTGGCTTGACTGTGACTACGTGGTTGAGAGGAGAAAAGACCGGTATGTTTACTGTGTCTAAAAAATGTTGGCAGCGGACAGCATGAAGCCAAATAAATGAAGGCGTCACTTAAAGACATTACACCCCAATCACGCTGATAAGCCGCTTGAGTTCTTTCAGCGAAAACGTGCCGAATATGGCCAACAATCGTCCCGCTTTGCAAAACGTTCTCATTGTAGCCATTAATCCTGACTTCCTCATTTTGATTTTAAAAAAAATCAGCACAAATTGTTTTATTCATTTTTGTTTTATAAGTTAGTGTTTCATATATTGTGCTCCTGAGTTAATGTTGCTGATCAATTTGAATTTATTATTATTTATTGATTATATTTTATTGTTCAGTATCTAATGGTCAAAAAAAAATTACAGTTTAAGGCTTGAATTTTTTTTTTCAGGCAAAGTGATGCACTTTGTCTTTTCTGATACAGACTAAAAAACAATGTTAAAGTTTTCTTTGTAAGTTGATCTATATTTCTTTTTTTTGTTTTCTTTAATGTTAATAAGGATACAATGTTATGCAGAGGTGTACCTATAACACTTTTATAGAACAAATTATACCTATTTACAGTAGCGGCGGAGAGTTGGGGGGGGCGCGAAATGTTAACTTCCTAGGGGGGGGGGGGGCGTAACAGAAAATAATTGAGAAGCACTGATATAGCCTCACTTTATATTGCTACTTTATTTAAAATACTTAACCTGCATTATTGGTTTAGAGCTTGCAAATAAGCATTGTAGTCAGTGTTAGTAAAACGTTTACTGGAGACAGGAGATCAAGTAGAGACATAGGACGAGGTGGATAATTATATAATAAGGCCGTTTATTTAGATGCAAAGATATCTTAGTAAATCGCGCAGCATGGATCCTTCTGTCTGACTCGTATGGAATCGTCGGAGTGGCCTCTAAAACAGTTGATACAGATTATATAGGCAACAAGCAAAGTAGGTTGATCTGGTAGTCTGGCCTTCCGATTGGTCGATCTGGATCGTGGGTAGTCCAGTTCGGCCTGATGTCGACGTTTCCATTGGCCCTTCCCACAGTTCTTTGTCTTAAAGTCTCATCCTTGAGCAGAATGCATGTGCGTCTGTTTTAACAGGGGCCTATTCATGGGGGAGGGTTGAGTGTGTGGGTCTGTGGTTACTTAATAGGGTACATAGTGTGGGGGTATAGTGGGGAATGGGTGCATGTGGTGCCAAGTATGTTGAGAAGTGGTTAAAACAAGTTACCAGTATCTTATACAATTTCTTACATCAGCGCATGTGACAAATTGATTAACTTGGAACCAAAATAATATATTGGTAAGTCACCTTGTCTATTCCCCCAGATTCAAAAATGCAAATTAACAGCAATACATGAACGAGTACAAATCTCTGCAAGTCATCTCTAGCGGTCACCTTTCTTAAAAGCGAGTGTTGAATAAAAAAATATTGCACAAGAGTTCAAAGAACCTAATGTAATAAATTTTAAGTTAATCCAAAGGTTTACATTTGACTCAATTCGGCTGTCTCTTCCAGATCATGGAATTTCTATTCTTATTGTAGCCACATTAGCATTTTGGGGAGGGGAGCGGGGAATGCAAGTGAATATTGTTAAGTCATATTCTGCAGTTATCACATCACGCCAGGGTAAACCTACATGACAGAGCACTTCCTTGAAGTGTTTCTAAAATCCCCTATGGGAAAATGGTGGAAAAACATTTGGAACCAATTCCTTGTTTAACTGCAAGGTTATATGGGTATTAAGACTGATGTGGTACTCCATAGCCCATTCACGTTGCAGGTAGAGCTGCTATCGCGCCATTTTCTCTCGCATGTTCAGCCTCTTGATAAGACTGATTTAATTTGAGATTTTCCCCCCCAAATGTGTATTAACTTGGTTTAGGCATTTGGCAATGTGAAACAAATCAGACCAAATGGACAATTATTATTTTACAATCCAAATGATTCTATATCTCAACTGTATGAAGACACCTGAAATGTAACAGAGCATTGCAGGTGTGATTACAGAGTACATTGAAAATATTAGGCTTTGAGCTCCAACATGCATGTAATAAAACAATTGAAATAGGGAGTAATAAAGGGTCTTGGCAGGAATGGAATTTATTTACAAGATATTTTACAGCACAGATGCCTTGATTGACAAGTGAACTCCCAACCAGACACCGTTGATTGAGGCAAGCGGCAAAACAAATAAAATAAGGCAGCGTTCTGCGGAATGTTGAACCAAACTAGACTTAAGCGTCCAACTTTGGCTAGAATACCATTGAGCAGAATAAATGTGCAAAAAAAAACTAAACCAGAGCCCATATAAAATATCAAGTAAACAGAAAACCAAGACACCTAGTCTGGGAAAGATTTGTCAGGAAATATTCACAAGCATGTCTATTAGTTTGACGGGGGAAAAAACAAGCTGAAGTTTAATTACAAGAATGCAGACTGAAAGATGCATCTGTACAGCTTTTTAACAGTTAAAAACCACTGAACACATTTGTCTAGTGAGAAAAGACTGACAAGAGATGATATTGCTTGATTAACTACATTAAAGCTCAGGGTTGCATCAAGCATAAAAGACAATCCTACAGGATTGTACATGTAAAAATTACATAAAAGCTCACTAAATTGTGTCCAAAGCTGCAAAAGACTGCTGCCATGGTTCAGTTAAGACATTTTTGGCAAGATGTCTCATGTAGTTAAAAAAAATATGTGCATGAAAGAAATATAGATTAAACCAGTTCTCAGCATTGGCGAGCAAAGGAAAAAAATCAATTCAATGACAACTTCTCTGGGGGCTCGATGAGAGAGACCTCTTGGTACCTGGACAACGAGAAACACAATATGTTAGAAAAACCAACACTAATCAGTCATGTTCAATCTAATAGAAATTGCTAAAATTAACATATTAAGTAGTTCACCCCAAAAAGACAATGGCCAAGCGTGTAAGCTTATTGGACATTTTATACTGAACAAAAATATAAAAACGCAACATGTAGTGTTGATCCCATGTATCATGAGCTGAAATAAGAGCCGAGAAATGTTCGATGCACAAAAACGTATTTCTCTCAAATTTGTTAACATTCCTGTTAGTAAGCATTTCTCATTTGACAAAATAATCTATCCACCTGACAGGTGGGGCATATCAAGAACCGGATTAAACAGCATGATCATTACACAGGTGCACCTTGTGCTGGAACAAAAGGTGACTAAAATGTGCAGTCACAACGCAATGCCAGAAACAACTCAAGTTTAGGGAGGGTGCAATTGGCATGCCGACTGCCCACCAGAGCCATTGCCAGAGAACTGAATGTTCATTTCTCTACCGTAAGCCACCTCCAACATAATTTCGTCAGTACAGCCAATAGGCCTCACAACCGCAGACCACGTGTAAGTAGACCAGCCCAGAACCTTTACATCCAACTTCTTCACCTGTGGCATTTTCTGAGACCAGCCACCAAGGCAGCTGATGAAACTGATGAGTATTTATCTGTAATAAACTATTGAGGGGAAAACTAATTCCAATTGGCTGGGCCTAGCTCCCCAATGGGTGGAATCGTTGCGCCCCTGCCCAGTTATGTGAAAGCCATGATTTAGTCCACAATTTGTATTTCAATTGACTGATTTCCTTATATGAACTGTAACTCAGTAAAGTTGTTAATTGTTGCATTTATATTTTTGTTCAGTATTGATTAGCATCAAATGAATTAGATACTAATGGGTTGTTACAATTAGCAAAATATGCCAACATGGCAAATTTGGTATATACAGTGGATTAGTGACCACTAGTGAGTCATGAACAACTTTCAGATAAAGTTGAAATCATTCTGTAGGGTTCACTTACTTTGCACCCTTGTACTTCTCCCGCACTGACTGCTGTGCATGCGTAGCAGTGTTGAGATACATTTGGTACAGATCCTCTATGCAAGGCATCAGGTCTTCTAAAGAGTAGCCAGTCACCTCTGCCAGAGACTTTGACTAATAAAAAAAAGAGAAACCGAGTCAGGAAAAGGAATAAAAAAAAGGCACTGCAAATGTATTTGTTTTAGGGCAAAGACAAGTCGTCATTTGAGTTTGGGAGAAACTGTTGATCAATTGAAAACTTTCATTCCACACAGGCTAGCGGTCTCTTCAGGGTATGACAATCTCACACTACAGCAGTGTAAGGAAAATGTAGGTTTAACTGTTAAAAAATTCAAATGCAATCGAGACTGCGTGTCAGGGAGGCTGAGGATCAAAAACACACGGGCAGCAGGGGGGGGATTAGAGATTGTGTATTCCCATGTTGCCAGTAAGCAAACCTGTCAACAGGGTATAGCCTACTTATCAAACAATTAACTTTAAAAAAGCAGACTTAATAATGGCACTGACTTTAGTGACAGTTGGAAAGGCCAAGGAAACTCCTACCCTGCTGGAACACTTACTGTGGCATTGCAAACTTACCCATGAGCCTCCTGTTACTGTGTGGTTTGCCAAAACTAAGGCGGCAGCAGAAGTCTGAGAAGGGAAGTATTTCAGGAATGGGTCCGAGTCAACTAGGCTGAGCTCCCCTAGGAACTAAGACAAACAGAACAATAAAACCACAATTTCAACTTAAATTACAAGCTGTGACCACCACAATGTGTGCTCTACTCACCATTGACAAGCTCTCCACCTTGCTGCTGACTGGCTGGGTGAGAAAGTACTGTGTAAGAAACTGGTTGATGGTGGGAGAGGCAAGATCAAAGGAGAGCACTTTCAACACCAGATGCTCCATTCGCAACACTTGCTTCTTCGTGTATGTGTCATCCGTGATGTAAACAAACTCTGCAACCTCCGGGGGATAGATCTCTTCAAATTTCCTGCAATAATGAAAACCAGTGTCCGACGTTGGTGCCAATCTTTTCCATTCATTTGGGACAGAGGCCTAATACATAAAGTAAGCGCTACACAGACAGCAAAGACTCAGTTCACTCTGCACACTTTTGAGACACACAAACTCCCTTTAAGAATGCTGTGGAGGAGTCTACAACACTTACGAAGCCAACAGCATTGCAGCGGTCCCAACCAACTGCAGCTTCCCCCGCAGGACTGACATGGAAGACAGGAAACGGTCGATGTAGTTCACGGCAAGGTATAGCGTCTCGTTCTGGAGTTTGTACTCCTCTCCAACCTCCACCAGCCAGTCAACGAGGATGGCCCGCATGCTGTTGGTGATGTCTGGCTGCTTTTTCATGTAGCCTGCTTTTGGTCTGGACTTAACCTAAGGACAAGAGTCCAAAGACAAGGAGTTTCCACAATACTCTAGTTACGGTTCAGTTATTTGTGTGACAATTGAATAATGAACACACGCCAGTTTGCTCACCTCCATTTCTCTAAGATACGTGTGTATTTCTGAAGCATACTCCGTTGCCACGTTCACTGGCTTCTCGTCGCCTTCAATAACCGACATATCCATGGGAGAATCTGTATATAAAGATTATTGGAAAATGTTTGACTTTCTAATCCATATGGAGACATTATGTTCATAGAGTTTTAAAAGGGTAAATAAATTAGGGGATATAAAAAGTCTGGTTGGATTACTCACCATCAAAACTAACATTCATGTTAGATACACATGTTGCTGGTATATCAAGAGAGGAGAGAGGCTGCCTGAGAAGGGTAACTGTTGGGTTCCGTGTCAGGGGTGGAATCCCTGTGGAGGGCTTGGCCTTGAGGGACACCTGTTTCTTGGAGCAGGCACCATCAGGCTCATCCACATGAATCTGGAAAGCTGGCTGCTTGCTGCCCAGCTTCTCTGCATAACTTTTAGGTACTTCATTTTCACAGGATAGCACCTGAAATGAGGGCAGATCATTTCAAAGAGAAGACAATTATTTCCATGCTCATGGTTACTAAAGTGAAATTAATACATTTTATAATGGAAAGAATTGTTTGAGAATGCAAATTGCCCATCCCAATGAGCAGAAGAGGAGATTGACAGTATAAAATGGCGGACTAACGTTACTTGGAAGTGAACCTACCCAACATTTCTAGACACAAATATTCAGTAAAATTCAAAGTGACCTGCTTGGTAGTGAAAATATCACCTTTAAAAAAAAGTGTTTCCCTAAATGTAGCAAATTAGCTAGCCACCCGGCTCAATCTGCATGCTACTGCTATGTTAGCTAGCTAGTCTACAAATCTGTAAGTATATGGTGTTGGCTGGCTAGTGGCTAGTTAGCAAGTTTCCAACCTGTTTTGTGCCGCGCAGAGTTTGAGGTTTGCTGCGTTTGTTGTTTTGCAAGGCTCCCAGGACAGTTCTCTGTGGCGCTTTTGGGACAATGTTCTCCACACGGTTTTTGATTGTACCCCTCAGTCCGGACAGCATATTTTCTTGGTTTTGGTATTCTGGCAGTGGAACATCAACTGAGCTTCCTTGTCCTTGGGTTGATCCTGACATGTTAGCCTCCGTTCCTGGCTCACTGACGTCAAACAAGTCACTGTAGAAACGTGCAATTTGTTACAGAAAATTAAACAGAACTTTGATGGTAAATTAAATATAAACTGTACTTACAAACGAGCTTAGAACTAGAGGCTAGGTTAGCTAGTTATCGCACAAGTCTCGTGTTGAGACGGCAACGTACCGTTAGCAAAAGTCGGCGCTGCAAATTTAAAACCTTATCTGGACCGTTGACGCAACAAAATCCTCTACATGAAACCACAACATTAGCTGGCCATACTGTTCGACAAAATATTATAACTGCTAACTAGACAAAGTTCCTTGTTTCTCAGAACATGCAGCTAGATATATGTTGCTTTTTCTCAATTCAAGTAGCCCGCGACCATTGAAACGGCCAATCAGAGCCGAATGTGAAAGTACGTCACGAAGCTACGGCGGCTGATATAACTCAGATTCCCTGTGTCCGCGAATGCCGCGAATGCACAGCCGTTGAGATTTCGTTGTACACTTTTGTCAGGCGGGACAACCGGAAAATGAATACTCAAAGGTCGATTTTTTATCATTGTAATTCATATAATATCGTATAAATAATTATGATCTCTCTGAGAGCATCTCAAAGTATTGTTACACTCACTTATGTTATACAGAGTAGACAACCCCCATGACAAATAAACCACAAATGATTGAACATTTGATATATTTAAATACTCTATTTGATATATTTTTTATTTTAACCTTTATTTAAACAGGGAGTTACCATTGAGACCATGGCCTCTTTCACAATAAAGCCTGCCTATACAGTTCATAAGACAAAATCAAATCAAAATTATATACTAAATTTAAAACAAACTAAAATACAGCACAACACAAATGTTAAAGAAAAACGGTTACATTCCTCAGTAAGAAGTTCCCAAATCAATATTTTAAATTGCGGAGCGGAACCAGAATATCCAATTGTAATGTATTTTGTAGTTGGTTCCAGCAACGATGCACATTATAACTAAAAGTGGATTTACCAAGTTCTGGGGAGACCAGAGAAATCGCAACAGTTTTGTATCTAATGTTTTTATACTTTAACAACAAAGTTTGGTAAGTTTGAAGCTTATGTAGTAGAGCTTTGTAAACAAAAAGGCAGTAATTAAGTGATCTACGGGACTTTATTGAGGACCAGCCAACCTTTTGATCCAGGATGCAGTGGTGAGTATTAAAAATGCTACCTTTGATAAAACGAATGGTTCTATAATAGACGGAATCCAAAGGTTTAAGAGTAGTGGCTGCTGCAATCTGGTAAATGCTGTCACCATAGTCAAGAACTGTCAGGAATGTTGACTGTACAATCTGCTTCCTGCTATTTAGTGAGAGGCAAGATCCATTTCTAAAAAATAAGCCAGCCCACTTTAAATTGTAGCTAGCTCATCTGTACGTTTTTTAAACATGACATTTTTGTCAATGCAAATGCCCAAATATTTATAGGCGAGGAGCCGATCAATGGGAGAACCAACCATGAATAAACACGTAGTCCATCTTAATTTTGGGGTGAGAATTAGAGAACATGTATTTAGTCTTGCCCGCATTAAGTACACGTTTTAAACCAAACAGGGCTTTCTGTAAGGTAACAAGGTCAAATTGCAGCTCTAACAGCCTGTTCAACAGTTGGGTCTTTGGAATAAATAACAGTGTTGTCTGCATACAGATGAATATTACAAGTTAACAGATAGACCAATATTATTTATATAAATAGTAAAGACAACAGGTCTCAATACCGACCCCTGCGGTACACATACTTGAATGGAAATATAACTTGTCAAACATTAACAATTATATTTTCATGTGTAAACCTATAAAAGAGAACATACAACAGAAGATATAGCTAGGCCAACAGAATAGGCCTTTACACATCTAGATGTTGTTGACAATTGATATAAATAATTCATATTATGTAACATAATTGATTCTAGTATCTTACAAAAAACAAACAAAGCTGAAAAATAAACTCTATACAAAACAAAACAAAAGCTATTACAAATGAAGTGTCAAAGTTTGTATCCTCATTGAAGAAATTCATTAAAGAATCCAAATCGTAGTTATCCAAAATTTCCAGCAGCAATGACACCTTTGGTCTTGACATTCTGTCCTTTGAATTTGTCGATGAAGAGGTCAGTTATCATACCTGGGGAAACGGAAACAAACACACACGTTACTGTGATTGCAGTTTTGCATAACCATATTGTCACATTCATTATGCACCCAAGAGATGTAGGATCCCTGGCAAGCTAGGCTACTGTGATGGGTGATTTACTATTTGAGTGAAACGATAATGTTACAGCAATAACTGTAACTAAAGTCTTTCAAGGTGAGTTGGTTGCTTCTTGTATTCCTCTAGCAGATAGGCAGACTCGTCATAGAATGAGTCTTTGCAGATCCTCTCAAGCTCTGTCAGGTTGGATGGGGAGCGTCGCTGCACAGCTATTTTCAGGTTTCTCCAGAGATGTTTGATCGGGTTCAAGTCCAGGCTCTGGCTGGGCCACTCAAGGACATTCAGAGACTTGTCCCGAAGCCACTCCTGCATTGTCTTGGCTGTGTGCTTAGGGTTGTTGTCCTGTTGGAAGACGAACATTCACCCCTGTCTGAGGTCCTGAGCGCTCTGGAGCAGGTTTTCATCAAGGATCTCTGTACTTTGCTCAGTTCATCATTCCCTCTATCCTGACTAGTCTCCCAGTCCCTGCCGCCACTCTACCATAAATGTCTGATTGATGGAGTGCTGCAGAGATGGTTGTCCTTCTGGAAGGTTCTCCTATCTCCACAGAGGAACTCTGTCCGAGTTCTTGGGCACCTCCTTGACTAAAGCCCTTCTCCCCTGATTGCTCAGTTTGCCCAGGCGGCCAGCTCTAGGAAGAGTCGTGGTGGTTCCAAACTTCTTCCATGATGGAGGCCACTGTGTTCTTGGGGACCTTCAATGCTGCAGAAATGTTTTGGTACCCTTCCCCAGATCTGTGCATCAACACATTCCTGTCTCGGCGCTCTATGGACAATTCCTTCGACCTCATAGCTTGGTTTTTGCTCTGACATGCACTGTCAACCTTATATAGACAGGTGTGTGCCTTTCCAAATCATGTCCAATCAATTTAATTTACCACAGGTGGACACCAATAAAGTTGGTATTCACCAACAATGGTTTACTCTCCTCAGCCGAATCCAAAGTCGGGGCTTCAGGCTGCACCGGATTGATGTCATCCGATTCACACACTGAAAACCGGAATGAGCCTCACTCGGTTGGGATGACACCCCTATCAACTTCGACCACTTTCCTCTCAGTCAACTCCCAATGGAGTTGAACCCAACTGGAGACAATAGTCACAAGAACAGGCTCGAGCCAAGGCTTCCTGAGCGTGTTTCCACTCCATACAACAGGACAGCACTCGTGAGTATCTTTTCATTTTCATTGTGAAACCACATACCCTAGGGCAAGATAGGAGGTTCAAACTCGGCTGGTTAGCCTTTTTGAACTTACTCTTACAATTGGCGATCTTACTCACGCAAGGAAGCACTGGCTACACAAGTAGAGCAGAAAGTAGGTCGCTTTTAGCAAACACAAAAACCGATGCCAAGACCCAAAACTCGCAACACATATGGGGACGAATATTCTCTGCTCACTAACAGACACCTAGGTCGGAGGCGAATCTCTGAGCCTTTGTGTGCTTGAAAAGTTTATATATATATTGCGTGAAACGTTCTTCCTTCAGGCGAGCTGAAGAGCAAATAATTTAGAAAATGGATGACAGGCCCGGTATTATAGCCAGTAAGGCAGGGCTTCTGAGGGCAGGCTCGGCATTCGTTGGACGTTATTTTAGTTTGCTTCAGGTGAATAGGATTGGGCGTTGACTCCCCATAGTATGTTATACCGAGTGACCGACTAAAATGGAACCTTCCATTACATAAAAATCCACAAGTCGTCACATAGCCGTATCAATAGCAGATCTCTCATGCAAAGAAACGTTCAAACCTCTCTCTCGGGTTCAATACACAACATAAAAAATACAGAGTTGAGGCAATTTCTTTCACCTGTAGTAGCAGATTGCAAATGGCCGTCTGCACTTCCAGGGTGAGGTTGTAGCTGGCGTCATCCTGACACAGGGTGTACTTGTCGTTGACGCTGAACATGGGCATGGCAGAGATGGCCGTACTGGACTGGGAGGTCTGCTGGTACTTCACACGGCCCTGAAGGACTTTCATCTGCAGTTGGTCTAGCTCTGCCCTGAGGGTGACATGTGCTGTGTGTTCATACTGGGAAAAATAACAGACAGTAGGCAGGTTTCTATTGACCAAGGTTTATTTGACAAAAGCAATGTTGCAACAAAAAAACATTGCGACGTGTGATGGAAACGGCAGGTATAGGAGACATTTTCTAATGATCAACAACATTTTTATCCTTTTGACAGGGGTGGATTTTTCTTTTGTCTAACATCCTTTATTGCGACAAATGATGATGGAAACTGTTTTTTGAATAAATGATTGCCGAATACTTTTGAAGGTACACAGGACAGGGCACGTGAATTCGTTACATAACTATAAGGTATAACATTAAAGTCTATGGCTCCACATTTAATTCTAAATGCCTACTGCTTGCAAGTATATATTTTTGAACTATTAAAAACAATGTTTCTTTGCAGGACAAGGATTGTCCTGGCGTTCAAGAATGCTTGAACTGCTTCGCCTTATTCTTCTGATTGGCTGGCAAGTTGCACCATCCAATTATTTCAGATCGACAGAAGTGCAAATGTCACCATGGTACGGCCCATGGCAATACGTTGGCACACGAGCATTATTGCATTCTATCCATGCTGGCTTTTGCAGGCTACCTGAGACATGAAACATATAGGTGGGCAGGCATACAGGCTGTCACTAATTTATTAATGTGCAATTTGCCTAAATGGGTGATGGAAACACTTCAACCACTACTGTTTTATTCAACACTGTAGATTTTTGCAAAATAGCTTTTTTTGTGTGTTACGTCATTACGTACAGCGGTTTTTTATCGACATAAACGCACTCTGACGGTGCCACGTTGAAAGTCAGAGTTCTTCATTTACGGGCCATTCTACTGCCTATGTTTGTCTATGGAGATTCCATGTCTGTGTTCTCGATTTTATCCACCTGTCAGCAACGGGTGTGCCTGAAATCCAGTAATTTGAAGGGGTGTCCACATACTTTTGTATATATAGCGTAGCTACTATCTGTCCTCATTAAGTTAACTACCTCTAATGTTTGCAAAATACAGGACTCCTATCTTTGTTTTGTGCTAAACTACCACTTTGGCTGTTGAATTAGCCTTGCCAACACTGAGTTTTGCTTACAAAGTTCCATTCATATCTATTGCAAGTGCAGGTTTGCAACTGTCCACAAGTGTACCTGAGAGCTGACACTTTGTTCTTTGACACATACATATTGTTATTTCAAGTCGCTCACAACATTGACATCACTTGTTTTTCTCTCTAGTGGTTATTCTTTTTGTACAGCTGGTGCACAAAACCCTCTCTTTTCTTTTGTTGATAGCTCACCTGTGTACGTCAGTGGCGTGCCGTGGGCCTGGGGCCTAGGCCTTCAGTGAGGTACTACACAGTCCCACCCGAATTAATCCACCTCTTATTATCATCAATTATGCCATGGCTCTAGACACTATACATTTAGACAGAAACGCAGTATAACCAGGCGTTGCGTCACCTTGAAATTGACAAATTGAAATTTTTGGGTAAACAGTGTTTAACAGACAACTCAAGTTTGCAAAGCCAGTGTGGCTCCAAACACCAAATCGATCACTTGCAAATAATAGGCATTCCCAGCAGTACAGTTTGCAGTGCTTCTCGGAGCCTTTGAGCCATTGACAGCGCTCGTAGTTGAAACTTTGAAAGTGGCGAGCGAACGAACCCCTTTCCCGCCTGTGACAGGCTTTGTGGCGTCGGGCGACCTCTCCTTACAATGTCTAACTTTTCTTGAAAAGTTCGTCTTGAGAATGGCGTTATAATTATATCCTCGACGAAATCGATATCTTCTCCTCCTTCCGCCATTGTGGGTTCAAAAAACAGCTTAGTAGAGTTTCCTAGATCTGCATAGACCTGCCCATAGGACCTGCCTCTCAATATTGGTAATCCAATCAAAAGACGTGGACGCCCTACGCCTGCTAGCTGGCTCCTGTGTAACACTGGAGCCAGCCAGCAGGCGTACAATAGCCAACTCTAAAGCTGATTGGTTGACACAAAATTTTAATTTCCATTCACTTTAAGCTACAAGCGCCCGCACTGTTGATTCTGAAGGCCTGAGAGCAGATTTTAGACCCCTGGCAACACATGATGGCTGAATATGATTGGATAAAAGATCTAACATAAAGACCAGCCCTCCAAATCTCAACCTGGGGCTGGAAGCAGTGCAACCAAGAGGAAAGCTATGAAATGAAGAGTATAACTCTTACTCTGGGGAATAATTTAATACATATTTGTGGGAAAATATATTTAAAAAAAATTTATATTCTGATGATGTTTAGGCCAGCAGAGAAGGCCTTGCAGGCCCTGACGGCCCAACACTGGTGTACGTGGCTGTCAGAACCTCATCATAAGACTCCTTCCCAACACAGCCACCATGAATAGAGGTGACCCTCTCCGACAACACCTGGTAGACAAGTTAGTATCACAAAGACATAGATTTCAACAATATGCTTTCAACGTTAGGATAGAAAGTTTGTTATTTCTCAGACTTCTACAACAAACAAACAAAAATTCCTATCAACCTTGAATGGCAATAAAGTGTTTATTTTTCCCCTGAATTTCAAATGATATGCCAAGTGCCAGTAGGGTATAGGGTATATAGCGTGTCCAATCAGAAACGCATATTTTGACCAATGGGTGAAATAGTATGTTAATTGTGTAGATACTCTTCTAAGAAAAGCAATGTTCCAAACCACATCTCTATCATAATCTGTTCAAAAGTTATTGTTTTTTTTACATTTGTAGGGTGGCCAGATTTAAGGTCCTTGTGGACTATAACTATACAAAAATAATAATGCTCTAATTCAAGGAGAATGATAATGAGAGCTATCATTTGGATCACTTTCAGAGCTATTTTTTTCCCTGTCCCTCAGATTATAAAACATTAGGCAGGTTTCCTGTGCCGGTCCTGGCTGTTCTGTCGCCCTAGTCTCGACAAAAAGACGTCTATGATTGGTTCAGATTTGGTCCGGACTTGATTTCAACATCCAGTGACATCAAGTTTTGGTCTGATCCGGGCCAAATCTGAATCAACCGTAGACGTCTATGCACCAACAAAAAAAAATCCAGTCCTGACAGGACCAAAAAAGGATATCCAAAAGTTGCAGGCGTCGGTCCGTGCTTACTGAAGTATAGCCCATAGGCGGAAATCCCAGGGGGGACGGGGATTTGTCCCCCCCAATATATCACTGTAAACATAACTATGTAATTTCAATAATATTAATAATACGCAATGAAAGCACTTGTGCTGCATGATAAGACAAACTTAATAGCGCGTTTTTAAATTTCACAAGATTGCGACCCCCCGCCCTTTGCCTCACAATGGTTTGATCCACTGCCAGTTCTTTGCTGGCAAGGTAATAGAGGGCTCGTATCTACTGTCCGAAAGGCACTCAATGTACGTAACTGACGTGAGGTAATCCAGTCAATCGCGCCTTAGCAATGTATATATTTTTTTAATGTTGCAGGGTTTTCACACACTAGCTGAATTTGCAGAGCTAGCGCGCAAACTAAAGCAAACATTAACTATCAAGCTAGCTAGTACCTATTCCATTTATGTGGCGTCGTCAAAGATGGAATATTTGCTATCGTCAGTTTATTCCAAGATTAGCATGCAGCTGTAGTGCTTCAAAGTCCCTGTGATAAGGTTAGCGATAAACTGAAGTCCAAACTGAACAGAACTACACTCTCTTATACCATTGTCTTAAATATATTTAATGGTCTCGTTGCAAAAGCGAAATTGTCGCTAGTGAATTTTTTTTTTTTTTCACCTTTAACCAGGTAGCAAAGATTATAGCAAACACCACAGAAATGGAATTGGTGCTCGCTAGCTTTGCAAATTCAGCTATTGTTGGAAGCCTGCCAATATGAAACAAACTATGTTAAAATTTCAAAACGTTGCAGCATGTGTTGTGTAAATGTGTGTGTGCAGCTAGACCGGTCAGCCAGCCAGCCAGGTAGAAAAATGTCAGAAAAAGGTAAAAAGACGGACATCAGAGTATTTTTCAGTACACCAAAACGCAAAGTAAGAATTCTAGTAGCCTAATATCTCAAAGACCAGTTGATAAAATGTTCATAAGAAAGAAGTGAAATGCTAATGGAAATATTTCACAATGATGTCATTAGGCAGAGCAGGCAACAGATGGCACACAGACAGCAGAGCTGGGGACAGATATGCAGGGACAGACTGGCAGAGACAGGGAGTCTCAGGTAAGTTTGTTGAGTCTTTGTTTGGCAACATTATGAAAGGTTCTCAATTTTTTTMATTTGTAAAATAGGGACATAATTGGAAAATGCCATGAATACCCCCACTCTCAATTTAAACTGGTGACTGAACCAATATTTGTTTAAGGCAATGGTATTGCTGTTGTGATTAATTGTGTAGTTTTGGGTACCGGTAGTTAGGAGTACAGCAAACACCTTATTTCTTTTCTAGGAGACAGACTGTGAGTCAGTGAGGGTGGTGAAAGGGAAAGAGCCAAGGAGAGAGACTTCAGAGGACAGTGTCACAGCCACGGCAGGACCAGGTGTCACCCTTGTTGCCAGCAGCACCAGTATAGGGGACAGTGGCACAGCATCGTCCAGTTACCTCAGTGATGACACAAAACCATATCAGCCACACCCACAATTTATAGAACCGCAAACTCTTGCAAACAGAGTGTTGACGTTTCAAGAGAGAGGAACACTGCACTGATAAGGAACACTGCACTGATAAGGAACATTGCTATAACTATTATTAGTAGTAGTATTATAATGATTTAAACAAGTTGGGACAACCCTTCAGTTAACTACTGTACCTAACAATTATCCAGTAGTAGTGATTATGGTCCCTCAATATACATTTAACATATTACAACATAGTCTATGTGTTACAGCACTACTTTTGGTGTCCCCCTCAGGAATTGCTCCTGAGAAAATTTCATGTAATTGTCCCCTCCAAGGTTGATGTCAGATTTTCGCCCCTGGTATAGCCTACAGTGTCGCCTGAAATGGAATTTTAGGAATGCATTGGCTACATTGAATGTTTCCTCTTAGCTACTTTATGTAGCTAACATATTCTTGCTTCACCTATTCGTCTTTGATTTAGAAGATAATGTTGCACAAACAACATGCTGATTTAGGTCCACAATATCACTGGAGTAATCGGGCTGTATTGCTCATTAGGTCCAACTTCCGGGTTGGAGCGAGTGGTCGCATTTCGCACTTCGCTCCGCAGGTAGTATTACTTTTCATTACATTTCATTATAGTACAACGGTTTGATTTGTCTGATCTTAGCAATTTCTTCTTAGCTAGCTACATAGCCGTCTTTGTATCAAAGATAATTGTGTAGTTTAGCGTAGTTTAGCGTAATTATCGTAATTCGTCGTCCTAACGTAGTCAACACTGCTATCTGGCCAGCAGCTAGCCAGCTAGCCAGCTAGCCAACGTCCACCGTCTACCGAATAGCAGCACTGTAGAAACTATTACATTCAACGGAACGACTTGATTAGTGTAGTGTTAGCTAGCTACATAGTTGTCCTTGCTGTCTTCGTATTCGTATCCAAGATAATTGTGTAGTTTAGATTGTCGAGGTTACCTAGCCAGTTACCGAGGCTACCTAGCCAGCTACACTTTCAAACTAAGTCAACAARGCAGCCACTGCTAGCTAGCCTACTTCAGCAGCACTGTATCATTTTAGTCAATAAGATTTCTTGCAACGTAAGTTTAACTTTCTGAACATTCGAGACGTGTAGTCCACTTGTCATTCCAATCTCCTTTGCATTAGCGTAGCCTCTTCTGTAGCCTGTCAACTATGTGTCTGTCTATCCCTCTTCTCTCTCTCTGCACAGACCATACAAACGCTTCACACCGCGTGGCCGCTGCCTGGTGGTCCAGCGCGCACGACCCACGTGGAGTTCCAGGTCTCCGCAGCCTCTGGAACTGCCGATCTGCGGCCAACAAGGCAGAGTTAATCTCAGCCTATGCTTCCCTCACCCTCGACTTCTTGCACTGACGGAAACATGGATTACCACAGATAACACTGCTACTCCTACTGTCTGCTCTCTCCTCGTCTGCCCACGTTTCTCGCACACCCAGAGCTTCTGTGTCAGCGGGGTGGTGGCACTGGGATCCTCATCTCTCCCAAGTGGACATTCTCTCTTTCTCCCCTGACCCATCTGTCTATCGCCTCCTTTGAATTCCATGCGTCACAGTTACCAGCCCTTTCAATAACATCCTTATCATTTATCGCCCCCCAGGTTCCCTTGGAGAGTTCATCAATGAGCTTGACGCCTTGATAAGCTCCTTTCCTGAGAGTGGCTCACCTCTCACAGTTCTGGGTGACTTTAACCTCCCCACGTCTACCTTTGACTCATTCCTCTCTGCCTCCTTCTTTCCACTCCTCTCCTCTTTTGACCTCACCCTCCCCCCCTACTCACAAGGCAGGCAATACGCTTGACCTCATCTTTACTAGATGCTGTTCTTCCACTAATCTCATTGCAACTCCCCTCCAAGTCTCCGACCACTACCTTGTATCCTTTTCCCTCTCGCTCTCATCCAACACTTCCCACACTGCCCCTACTCGGATGGTATCGCGCCGTCCCAACCTCGCTCTCTCTCCCCCGCTACTCTCTCCTCTTCCATCCTATCATCTCTTCCTCTGCTCAAACCTTCTCAACCTATCTCCTGATTCTGCCTCCTCAACCCTCCTCTCCTCCCTTTCTACATCCTTTGACTCTCTATGTCCCCTATCCTCCAGGCCGGCTCGGTCCTCCCCTCCTGCTCCGTGGCTCGACGACTCATTGCGAGCTCCACAGAACAGGGCTCCGGGCAGCCGAGCGGAAATGGAGGAAACTCGCTCCTCGGGACCTGGCATCCTTTCACTCCCTTCCTCTCTTACATTCTCCTCTTCTGTCCTTGCTGCTAAAGCCACTTTCTACCGCTCTAAATTCCAAGCATCTGCCTCTAACCCTAGGAAGCTCTTTGCCACCTTCTCCTCCCTCCTGAATCCTCCTCCCCCCCCCCTCCTCCCTCTCTGCGGATGACTTCGTCAACCATTTTTGAAAAGAAGGTCGACGACATCCGATTCCTCGTTTGCTAAGTCAAAACGACACCGCTGGTTCTGCTCACACTGCCCTACCCTGTGCTTTGACCTCTTCTCCTCTTTCTCCCCTCTCTCTCCAGATGAAATCTCGCGTCTTGTGACGGCCGGCCGCCCCAACAACCTGCCTGCTTGACCCTATCCCCTCCTCCTCCTCCAGACCATTTCCGGAGACCTTCTCCCTTACCTCACCTCGCTCATCAACTCATCCTTGACCGCTGGCTACGTCCCTTCCGCCTTCAAGAGAGCGAGAGTTGCACCCCTTCTGAAAAAACCTACACTCGATCCCTCTGATGTCAAACAACTACAGACCAGTATCCCTTCTTTCTTTTCTCTCCAAAACTCTTGAACGTGCCGTCCTTGGCCAGCTTCTCTGCTATCTCTCTCAGAATGACCTTCTTGATCCAAATCAGTCAGGTTTCAAGACTAGTCATTCAACTGAGACTGCTCTTCTCTGTGTCACGGAGGCGCTCCGCACTGCTAAAGCTAACTCTCTCTCCTCTGCTCTCATCCTTCTAGACCTATCGGCTGCCTTTGATACTGTGAACCATCAGATCCTTCTCTCCACCCTCTCCGAGTTGGGCATCTCCGGCGCGGCCCACGCTTGGATTGCGTCCTACCTGACAGGTCGCTCCTACCAGGTGGCGTGGCGAGAATCTGTCTCCGCACACGTGCTCTCACCACTGGTGTCCCCCAGGGCTCTGTTCTAGGCCCTCTCCTATTCTCGCTATACACCAAGTCACTTGGCTCTGTCATATCCTCACATGTCTCTCCTATCATTGCTATGCAGACGACACACAATTAATCTTCTCCTTTCCCCCTTTCTGATAACCAGGTGGCGAATCGCATCTCTGCATGTCGGCAGACATATTCAGTGTGGATGACGGATCACCACCTCAAGCTGAACCTTGGCAAGACGGAGCTGCCTCTTCCTCCCGGGAAGGAGACTGCCCGTTCCATGATCTTGCCATCACGGTTGACAACTCCATTGTGTCCTCTCCCCAGAGCGCTAAGAACCTGTGCGTATCCTGGACAACACCCTGTCGTTCTCAACACCAACATCAAGGCGGTGACCCGTTCCTGTAGGTTCATGCTCTACAACATTCGCAGAGTACGACCCTGCCTCACACAGGAAGCGGCGCAGGTCCTAATCCAGGCACTTGTCACTCCCGTCTGGATTACTGCAACTCGCTGTGGCTGGGCTCCCTGCCTGTGCGATTAAACCCCACAACTCATCCAGAACGCCGCAGCCCGTCTGTGTGTCAACCTTCCCAAGTTCTCTCACGTCACCCCGCTCCTCGCTCTCTCCCACTGGCTTCCAGTTGAAGCTCGCATCCGCTACAAGACCATGGTGCTTGCCTACGGAGCTGTGAGGGGAACGGCACCTCCGTACCTTCAGGCTCTGATCAGGCCCTACACACCAAAACAAGGGCACTGCGTTCATCCACCTCTGGCCTGCTCGCCTTCCTACCTCTGAGGAAGTACAGCTCCCGCTCAGCCCAGTCAAAAACTGTTCGCTGCTCTGGCACCCCAATGGTGGAACAAACTCCCCCACGACGCCAGGTCAGCGGAATCAATCACCACTTTCCGGAGACACCTGAAACCCCACCTCTTTAAGGAATACCTAGGATAGGATAAAGTAATCCTTCTAACCCCCCCCCCCCCCCCCCCCCCCCCCCCCCCCTTAGAGTTAGATGCACTATTGTAAAGTGGTTGTTCCACTGGACATCATAAAGTGGAATGCACCAACTTGTAAGTCGCTCTGGATAAGAGCGTCTGCTAAATGACTTAAATGTAAATGTAAATGTTTGCTCTGACCCAGTTAATTTATTAGCTAGCTAGCGATTAACATTACTGGCTAACAAGATTTAGGCTCAACTAGCTAAGAAAAGACAAACTTCCTGTTTGCCGATGTAAGAAACACAAACGAATAGTGTAATTATAGAACGCTAGGAGATTTATATTAAGAAGCAAAGTGAAAACAGCATCATTGTCATCAACATTGTTGCATGCACTGCATTGACCATGCAGACTGAATGCAAGTGTCTCCTGGTCGAGGAAACACAAATGTGCTCCTTGAGTGACAGGGGGCGGGGGTAGATCTGTGTGGAAAACGGCATGGAGAGAGAGCTGAGAGAGATGATTGAAGTAGCGAAGTAAACTCTAAAAATGGACGTTACACACGGCGTATCACATTTAACAACCAAACATTCAAATACTGTTCTAGAAGGTAAAGTAAAAACCCAAACCGGTCCATGCATCAATTCCAGTATATCATAAAATACGGTATACCGCCCAGCCCTAATGACAATTTTTAGAATATGGCAAATATTAGTCAATTCTTGCATTCTATCCATGCTGGCTTTCATAGACCACCTGAGACATGAAACAGATAGGTGGAAAGGCATACAGGCTCTCGCCAATTTATTAATGCCCAGTTGGCCTAAATCAGTAATGGAACACTTGTTGGTGTGACGTCATTACATCCAGCTGTTTTTATCGACACAAGATAGTTAAATGGAAAGGCACCGCAGTTGGCAATTGTCGCATATATTTTCTATACGAATGTTTTAATAAATGTCGACAAAATCACAGGACAAGTTAAAGGAAAAATAGCTACCGACAACCAATCAAAAACGCGTTCTATTGAAGTGTTCTTGGTTCTAGGTGTCTGCTCAGAGAGAAGGCAGAGCGCATGATACACTTGCCTGAATAACTCGGCATCAGTGGGGGCTGCTGAGGGGAGGACGGCTCATAATAACGGCTAACTGAGTGAATGGAATAGCATCAAACACATGGAAACCATGTGTGATGTATTTGATACCGTTCCACATATACTGCTCAGCCATTACCACGTGTTCGTCCTCCCTAATTAAGGTGCCACCAACCTCCTGTGCTGGGCATGTGTGAGCATATTGGTGGCTACATTAATTATAGGACGACTTGGGTAAATGATGATCCACGACAAACAGCGCATATCAGTATGACAAGGCCATATCTGTTCATGCCAATACATCCTGACAGAAAACACTATGACTGGCCCGCTAATGTGCCTTTCTGTAGCTTGTAAACGGTAGAGAAAAAGACCCATTACTGATCCAAATGGTTGCCTAATCAGGCATAGGCTAGATTATTATTATTTCAGAATGAAACATGCATTCAAACAGCAGGGCTTTTTAGCAGTTATTGAAATGACATATTCACTGCATTTTACAACATTTTACAACCTAGACTTACAAAATTGAAAAAAATCATGAAATGCATTATTGCATTGTGTTGATATAGCCTAGGTACGCTAATTTCCTTGTGCCTTAAAAGCTTAAACAATTGGGGAGATTGTCGAGCTGCGTGCCTGTGGAGACTGGGAGCGCAGCCTGGGGAGTACTCAGTAGGCTAGCCTATCCTAGGCTACTTGTCATTTCATAATCTGATTAAAAAAAACATCTTTCACTATAAGTTTTTTGGGTATACCGTGCATTCGGAAATACTTTTTCCACATTTTGTTACGTTACAGCCTTATTCTAAAATTGATTAAATAAAACATTTTCCTCACCTATCTATACACAATAATGACAAAGTGAAAACAGGTTAGAAATGTTTGCAAATCTATATGGAAAAAACAAACTGAAATACCTTATTTACATAATGTTCAGACCCTTTGCTATGAGACTCGAAATTGAGCTTGGGTGCATCCTGTTTCCATTGATCATCCTTGAGATATTTCTACAACTTGATTGGAGTCCACCTGTGGTAGCTTCGATTGGACATGATTTGGAATGGCACATACCTGTCTATATAAGGTCCCACAGTTGACAGGGCATGTCAGAGCAAAAACAAAGCCATGAGGTCGAAGGAATTGTCTGTAGAGCTCCGAGAGGATTGTGTCAAGGCACAGATCTGGGGAAGGGTACCAAAAAAAAAAAAACAGTTATCCATCATTCTTAAATGGAATAAGTTTGGAACCACCAAGACTCTTCCTAGAGCTGGCCACCCGGCCATGCTGCAGCACTCCACCAATCAGGCCTTTATGATAGAGTGGCCAGACGGAAGCAACTCCTCAGTAAAAGGGACATGACAGCCCACTTGGAGTTTGCCAAAACTCCAAGTGGCCAAAACTCTCTGACCATGAGAAACAAGATTCTTAAGTCTGATGAAACCAAGATTGACCTCTTTGGCCTGAATGCCAAGCGTCACGTCTGGAGGAAACCTGGCACCATCCCTACGGTGAAGCATGGTGGTGGCAGCATCATGCTGTGGGGATGTGTTTTAGCGGCAGGGACTGGGAGACTAGTCAGGATCGAGGGAAAGATGAATGGAGGAAAGTACAGAGATCCTTGATGAAAACCTGTTCCAGAGCACTCAGGACCTCAGACTGGGGCAAAGGTTCACATTCCAATAGGACAACAACCTTAAGTACACAGCCAAGACAATGCAGGAGTGGCTTCGGGACAAGTCTCTGAATGTCCTTGAGTGGCCCAGCCAGAGCCCGGACTTGAACCCGATCAAACATCTCTGGAGAGACCTGAAAATAGCTGTGCAGCGACACTCCCCATCCAACCTGACAAAGCTTGAGAGGGTCTGCAGAGAAGAATGGGAGTAACTCCCCAAATACAGTTGTGCCAAGCTTGTAGTGTCATACCCAAGACTCGCGTCTGTAATCGCTGCCAAAGGTGCTTCAACAAAGTACTGAGTAAAGGGTCTGAATACTTATGTAAATGTGACATTATTATAAATATATATATATATATATATATAAAATCGCTAAATTCTAAAAACTTGTTTTTGCTTTCACTATAAGTTCATTATCGGATATTGTGTGTAGATTGAGAAAAAATGTATCAAATTTTATTTGTCATGTACACATGGTTAGCAGATGTTAATGCGAGAGTAGCGAAATGCTTGTGCTTCTAGTTCCGACAATGCAGTAATAACCAACGAGTAATCTAACCTAACAATTTCACAACAACTACCTCATACACACAAGTGTAAAGGGATGAAGACTATGTACATAAAGATATATGAATGAGTGATGGTACAGAACGGCATAGGCAAGATGCAGTAGATGGTATCGAGTACAGTATATACATATGAGATGAGTAATGTAGGGTATGTAAACATTATATTAAGTGGCATTGTTTAAAATGGCTAGTGATACATTTTTTACATTAATTGTTCCATTATTAAAGTGGCTGGAGTTGAGTCAGTATGTTGGCAGCAGCCACTCAATGTTAGTGGTGGCTGTTTAACAGTCTGATGGCCTTGAGATAGAAGCTGTTTTTCAGTCCCTCGGTCCCTGCTTTGATGCACCTGTACTGACCTCGCCTTCTGGATGATAGCGGGGTGAACAGGCAGTGGCTTGGGTGGTTGTTGTCCTTGATGATCTTTATGGCCTTCCTGTGACATCGGGTGGTGTAGGTGTCCTGGAGGGCAGGTAGTTTGCCCCAGGTGATGCGTTCTGCAGACCTCACTACCCTCTGGAGAGCCTTACGGTTGTGGGCGGAGCAGTTGCTGTACCAGGTGGTGATACAGCCCGACAGGATGCTCTCGATTGTGCATCTGTAGAAGTTTGTGAGTGCTTTTGGTGACAAGCCYAATTTCTTCAGCCTCCTGAGGTTGAAGATGCGCTGCTGCGCCTTCTTCACCACGCTGTCTGTGTGGGTGGACCAATTCAGTTTGTCCGTGATGTGTACGACGAGGAACTTAAAACTTACTATCCTCTCCACTACTGTCCCGTCGATGTGGATAGGGGGGTGCTCCCTCTGCTGTTTCCTGAAATCTACGATCATCTCCTTTGTTTTGTTGACATTGAGTGTGAGGTTATATGTAACCAATTTCGTAATAAGGCTGTATTGTAACAAAATGTGTAAAAATTAAAAGGGTCTGAATACTTCCCGAATGCACTGTAGGCTATTCACTACAGTATTAGGCCTAATATTTAGCTAATGAATGACGGGTTGCATATGCTTCTAACTTGGGCTGTCTCTAGTCTGTGTGCTCTGTTCTCTTTGCGCAATTACGCACCCCTCTTCTCCACTGCCTCTCTCAGCTACAGCTATTCCACTTGGAGCCCCGGGAGAAGCTAAATTACAATAGCTTGTTGAACACTTATTTCATGAAGGAACCAATGGGATGCTCGGGGGGGGGGGGGCGTTCCTGGAATGTCCACATGCAGGAACGCCCCGAAGGTGCACACTATTGGCCTATAGGTAGTATAATGTTTTTGTCTAAAAACGATTGTCTCATCAATGATTCAGAACATTAATAATCCTATTTGTCTTGGTAAAATGTATTTTAGAACATAACGAAGTGAAATTTCATCATCAAAGCATGTTTACACCCACTCTGTGCACTGGTTAATTACTTTTTTGCCGTGTAGCTAACTACTGGAACACACACTACGTCTAGTTTTGATCTACATTTGGAGTTGTCAACTAACGTGAATTCAACTAAACATTTCACCATGTTATTGAATTTAGGTTAAAAGTTGGATAAAAAAATATGAAATGCCCTTACATTGATGACTTTCTGCAAATCCAATCAGTTTTCACGTTGATTCAATGTCATCACAGAGAATTTTGGGGTTGAAATTATGTGGAAACAAAGTTGATTCAACCAGTTTTTGCCCAGTGGGATGGGTGAAGTAGGCAAGCATTTCCTTTCTTTTTTGGCATCAGAACTGCCAAATTTTTACTTGAAACTGTTTTTGTGTTTAACAGACTAAATTACACATTCTGTTAACATTGGACTCCAGAGTGATATGTTCTTGTAATTTGTACTCTGTCATTTCAGATTTTGATTTACTGTATCACAAAGTAGTTTGTAGTGAATTAGTAAAATAGTCTTCTTAAGGGTAGCTTTAGTGTAGTTTAACTTCTTCCAGTGTGAAGTAATTGGTACCTTGGTAAACTATATTTTCAGAGTCGCTTCCCCATCACTGATGGTTGTGTAACAACGTGAAAATGTAGAGTTTCCATCATCCTCCATCTTCCATCAATGTAGATATCAAAGAACTCCGCAGTTCGCGGTAGAGTAGTGGGTGAAACCATTCACTTCAGGAAAAGGGGTGATATAAATAGTTTCCTTTCATTATGTGTTACTGAATTCATAAAAATATTTGCTGCCATTGTATTAAGGTTGGTAATACGAGAGCTCTTCGGACTTACCATTTTTGTATTATTTTCTTTAAAAGAACAACTAGTGGGTTTTGAGTGCTTCTCCCCTATTTAGGAAGTTTGTCTGCCTGCTCCTCAGTCTGAGAGAGATATTCTGAGAGAAGGTTCGTGTCTCTTTCATCTGTACATAAAAACTGCTTAAAACTGTATAACACTATAGTGTTTTTGGAAAACTGGTTCATATATCCTAAAGTCAATAGCGAATGGGGCTATGTATATATTTATTTTGCCGTTAATGTATTGAAGACCTATTGCAGCAAGTTAACCAAGTTTTTGCTAACGTTAGCTATGTTAATAACGAGCTAACTAGCACCGTTGGTCACTGCACTACAATGTCACGCAAGCTATTGACAGCAGGTGATTTGCTAGCAGGTGACTTATTGAAATATTAAGTGAATGTTTATTTTATTACTACCTTAAAATGTTTATATAAATAGGGTTATACTTGTGCTCTGTATTTATGGATTAATATCACTTCACATTGAGGGCATGTGTCACTACTGTTGCTCCTATCTAAAATATATCTTGTGTCCTACCTAACCAGTGAACGTCCTGTCAATGCCTGTCATCACTGTTTGATATCTTTTACTGCAGATTAAAACTGAGTCAACCTGAAGTGTGGGTGCCTTTCCTCTGGGGGGCTATGTGAAGTTGGTGTACAGTTGGACACCCAAGGATATAAGATATAGGATGAAGAAGAAGAAAAATGGTGGACTCGCATGCTCAAAGCACAAAAACAGCTCGTCGGGAGCTGTCAATGACATAGACCTCCACTGTCCCATCGTCCCTGTCAACCAGGTGTGAGGATGTGTTTCACACCGTCACCCAGGATATCAAACGTGTCAATGCACAAAACACCTATTGGCAACAACCACAGAAAAGGGGAATAAGCTCAATGAATGGAAGAATGCTAGCTATATGAATGAATGATGACCAACATGGTAAATCAATGTCAATAACATTCTTATAACATAAGATGACAATACGTGTGCTAATTGCATTTAAGTGCATAGATACTCTTCAGTCTCTGGCAGATAAAACATACACTAGCTAGTATAGCTTCTTTAACGGTCTCGTACCTCCTTTCGTTTTGTCATTAGCAATTTCCCATTTAGAAGAGGAATAGGAATCAGTTATCCTAATCGGTCCCAGTTTGCTATCCATAGAGAATGCCTTTGCCATTAGTCCCTAAAGCAGAGGGTGTGGTAGATGTAGACCAGTTTGATGTAGAAAGTATTCACACCCCTTGACTTTTTGCACATTTTGTTGTGTTACAAGGTGGGATTAATCTCAGTGGTGTAAAGTACTTAAGTAAAAATATTTACTACTTAAATAGTTTTTGGGGGTATCTGTACTTTACTATTTATATTTTTGACAACTTACTTCACTACATTCCTAAAGAAAATATTGTACTTTTTACTCCACACATTTTCCAAAACAAACAAAAGTACATTTTGAATGCTTAGCAGGACAGTAAAATGGTCAAATTCACACACTTATCAAGAGAACACATGGTCATCCCTACTGCCTCTGGTCTGGTGGACTCACTAAACACAAAAGCATCTTTTGTAAATAATGTTGGAGTGTGTCCCTGGTTATCCGTATATTTTAAAAACAGGAAAATGGTGCCATCTGCTTTGCTTAATATGAAGAATTTTTAATTATTTATACTTCTACTTTTGATACTTAAGTATATGTAAAAGGAAATACTTTTTGACTATTACTATAGTATTATTTTACTGGCTGACATTCACTTTTACTTGAGTAACTTTCTATTAAGGTGTCTGTACTTTTACTCAAGTATGAAAATCGGGTACTTTTCCCACCACTGATTAAAATTGATTTGTCTTTTTTTCCGTCAACGATCTACACAAAATACTCTTAAGGGTGGGTTGCACCAACATGGTTTAAATTCATCTAGGATTAGAGCTAATCTAGGTTTATAATAAATCAGATGTGTTGCACCACTTAATTTTAAATCTGGATCAGTAAATTTATGATTAACGGTTTTAAACAATGATTAGTGACATGTTACACCAATATGAGGTATTTCGAAATAGCTATCCTACTTGACAAATGAGGCCACAAAGTTGCTGTTCCTTGATAAAATAATAAAAATGTAAAGTTAGAACTACTGCAACTCCATCGTGAACGGTGGGTTGGCTGATTTGAAATGAAATATGTTATTTACCAGTACTAGGCATATCTAATTCGTTATCAAACTTTGGCTACTGTACAGTTGTTGCCAAAAGTTGAGAATGACACAAATATTAATTTTCACAGTCTGCTGCCTCAGTTTGTATGATGGCAATTTGCATATACTCTAGAATGTTATGAAGAGTGATCAGATTAATTGCAAAGCCCCTCTTTGCCATGCAAATAAACTAAATCACCAAAAAACATTTCCACTGCATGTCAGCCCTGCCACAAAAGGACCAGCTGACATCATGTCAGTGATTCTCTCGTTAACACAGGTGTGAGTGTTGACGAGGACAAGGCTGGGGATCACTCTGTCATGCTGATTGAGTTCGAATAACAGACTGGAAGCTTCAAAAGGAGGGTGGTGCTTGGAATCATTGTTCTTCCTCTGTCAATCATGGTTAACTGCAAGGAAACACGTGCCGTCATCATTGCTTTGCACAAAAAGGGCTTCACAGGCAAGGATATTGCTGCCAGTAAGATTGCACCTAAATCAACCATTAATCGGATCATCAAGAACTTCAAGGAGAGCGGTTCAATTGTTGTGAAGAAGGCTTCAGGGTGACCAAGAAAGTCCAGCAAGCGCCAGGACCGTCTCCTAAAGTTGATTCAGCTGCGGGATCGGGGCACCACCAGTACAGAACTTGCTCAGGAATGGCAGCAGGCAGGTGTGAGTGCATGTGCACGCACAGTGAGGCGAAGACTTTTGGAGGATGGCCTGGTGTCAACAAGGGCAGCAAAGAAGCCACTTCTCTCCAGGAAAAACATCAGGGACAGACTGATATTCTGCAAAAGGTACAAAAACCCACAAATTCAGACAAACTCCAAGCATTGATTATGCAAGAATGGGCTGCCATCAGTCAGGATGTAGCCCAGAAGTTAATTGACAGCATGCCAGGGTGGATTGCAGAGGTCTTGAAAAAGAAGGGTCAACACTGCAAATATGGACTCTTTGAATCAACTTCATGTAATTGCCAATTAAAGCCTTTGACACTTATGAAATGCTTGTAATTATACTTCAGTATTGCATAGTAACATCTGACAAAAATATCTAAAGCAGCAAACTTTGTGGAAATTAATATTTGTGGCCAAAAGTTTTGAGAATGACACGACTGTAGATAGCTAGTTTATAAACAAAGCTAGTTAGCATAAAATGTAACTTAAAGGAAGACACCTGGGCCATTTTATGCGACAGATTTAATGGATCAACACGGAATAAAGAAAAGTGTGGCCCAAATCAGATGAAAGTGCTCAAAAACATTAAAAGTGAAAGCCAAAAAGGATGCGGCGGAGGAGAGGCGGGGGCTATTTCAGACCAGAGGGGGGCCTCCGTCCAAGGGAGTTGAACCTCTCCTAGAAGATATGCGAGATGATTCCCCAGCAGTTTTCCCCTCTCCTTAACCCCTATGATGACGACGGACAACTCGAACCACCAATATTTAGTAAGTATAAATAACTGGTAAATATCAATGACTATAATGCACGTTAAAACGAACGTTAATGCTACTTCACAATGTTACTGTTATCAGGCCCGTTACAGCATGTCACAACATCATCATTTGTACCAAGGCTGGGCATATAGCGCCCAATTCAATTGTACAAAATGGGCACGTAAATAGCCTACTAATAATGAGTTCATTTTCTTTCGTTTAGTTAAGCTGACACACTGTGCCATGGAGAAACAGCAGTGCCTGGATTTTGCGTGCCAGCAGCAAAAACACCGGAACTGACATGAACCAAGCTCATATTGATGTTTTGTAGCTGGAGAGAGAAAATTCTACTGCAGATTGAGGTCCTGAATTTACAAAAAGAGCTACTGCAAATTCAGAAACCCCTTCAGGGAAACAAATGCCCCTGTGTAAAGAATCTTTTTATTTATTTAAGGAATTATTTATTTAAACAATGCTTTCCCAAACGATTTGGTATCCTCCAGTCTTGTCTCCACTCTTGTGTTCTGGTGCTTCCAGTTCCACCCTGTATGGTATTGAGAAATAACAAAGTCTTAATAATACATTTGAATACAGATAGCCTGATTAGGAATTGTACCTGTTGATCAAAATATAATATTGCTTTTTACATGTTACCAATGTTACATTTTACACACCTTAGGCTGCAAAATGGTTCTCAATCAAGGTTCTCACAGCATTCCCATTTTCATTGGCAGCATGTTGCACCTGGCCATCTTCATTCTTCTCAGGTAGGTCCTCAGCCTCCTCAGGTAGCTTGTCTCTTGCCAAAGTTATACAGAACTGCAACTGCAATAATGATTGTCAGTGTAGTGTCCATCTTCGTGCGGAGCCCCTCCTTTATGCAGGGGAATCTTTTTTCCCCCCACACTTGCCAGGATATGAGAGGTGTTGTATTCTCTCACTTAAGGTGTCTGGGGGTTTAAAAGGGGAGTCATAAGGTACCCAGGACAGGCATATCCATTGTCACCTAGTAGGTGGCCTTCATATGCCCCCCTTTCCAGCATTGCACCCAGATGACTATTGTCAAAGATTTTGCTGTCATGGGTGGATCCTGGCCATCTAGCTATGATGTTGGTGAGCTAACCTTTGTCATCAGACAGCCTGCACGTTGATGGAGCAGTAACCTTTCCGATTATGGAATAGTTCTCCATTCTCACCACCAGGGTTGGGAATAGAAATGTGTGTACAGTCTATTGCTCCTAGTACACCTGGGAATCTACCTCTCCTGTAAAATCCAGCTGTTTCCTCTGTAGGATTGAACCTTATGTACTGATTCTTCAGACAGGCAATAGCACTGGACACTCTGACTACAATCCTGCAGACGGTTGACTTGTGGAGTCCAAAAAGATCCACCATCTGGAAACATCCAGTTGCGTAGAACCGTAGGGGACCAACAGCTGAAGTAGTTGGGTTTGGTTGGTGCAACCTTTCTTTCCAGTTGCATTACAGAGTATTTGGAGAAGTGGTATCCTATCATTATCAAAAACTCAACAGTCTCTAATTATTCTCTGAGGAACTCTGTCGTTTTGGTCTCTCCACAGTAGATATGCTGCCATTTTATCAGTTAAACCACCTCAAGTGGTAGTTTTGAATTAACCTCCAATCTAAGTTTGTATTGCTTCTTTTTTAAATGATTGAATAATGGGATTAAAATTAACCTAGTGAAAACTAAACTTAGATTAGAGGAAGGATTTTAATTTAACTAGGATTCATTTAAAACTAGGTTAAACATTTAGTGCAACAAGATTAATAGATAAACCTTGATTTAACCCAGTTTAAGAGTTAATCCATGTTGGTGCAACTTTGTAATAAAGTAATGAAAACTAAAATACTATTATCTAGATTAAGTGTTCAACCCCGAGTCAAAACATGTTAAAATCACCTTTGGCAGCTCTAAGTCTTTCTGGGTAAATATCTAAGAGTTTTGCATACCTGGATTGTACAATATTTTCAAGTCTTGCCATTGTCACGAACCGGCTCAAAGTTCATAACAAAAGGGAGACAACGTGGAGACAAGGAATAACAAAATATATTTATTAAATTAAGTACAATTAACAATGGTGTGTGTAAGTGAGTGTTTTGCATGCATAAATGTGATAATGCAGGGTGTTGAAAGGTGCCAAAGCAAACAACCAAAAAGGCCACAAAAAAATCTATAAAGGTGTCTGCATGGAGAGAGTCTCCCCAATGAATGGGGAAGAGGTTAATTTATCCTGGGACACACCCGAGCCCAGGTGTGTCCCATTTTGCTGACGACCCTCCCGGCTCCGCCCACCAACATCCTATTAAGGAAAACAAGAGCAAAGAGAAAGGATTCGGCAGACAGAGTGGGAGGGTAGTCACACCATACATTCTCAAGCCGATAAGTCAAAACTGTAACTCGGCCACTCAGCAACATTCTGTATCGTCTCAGTGCATATTTGGCCTTGTGTTTTAGGTTATTGTCCTGCTGAAAGGTGAATTTGTCTTCCAGTGTCTGTTGGAAAGAGGACTAAACTAGCTTTTCCTCTTGGGGTTTTCCTGTGCTTAGCACTATTCCGTTTAATTTTATCCTAAAAAACTCCCTGGTCCTTGCCGATGACAAGCATACCCATAACATCATGCAACCGCCACCATGCTTGAAAACATGAAGGGTGGTACCCAAAGATAACACTTTGTATTCAAGACATAACGTGAATTTCTTCAACACGTTTTTTGCTGTTTTACTTTTATTTGCCTTATTGCAAACAGGATGCATGTTTTGGAATATTTTTATTCTGTACAGGCTTCCTTCTTTACACTGTCATTTAGGTTAGTATTGTGCAGTAACTACAATGTTGTTGATGTATCCTCAGTTTTCAGTTATCACAGCCATTAAACTCTAACTGTTTTAAAGTCACTATTGGCCTCATGGTGAAATCCCTGAGCCATTTCCATCCTCTCCGGCATCTGAGTTAGGAAGGACGCCTGTATCTCTGTAGAAACTGGGTGTATTGATACACCATCCAAAGTGTAATTAATAACTTCACCATGCCCAAAATATTCAATGTCTGCTTTTTAAGTGTTTTACCAATCTACCAATAGGTGCCCTACTTTGCGAGGCATTGGAAAACCTCCCTGGTCTTTGTGGTTGAATCTGTGTTTGAAATTCATTACTCGACTGAGGGACCTTACAATTATCTGTATGTGTGGGGTACAGAGATGAGGTAGTCATTCAAAAATCATGTTAAACACTATTATTATTGCACACAAAGTGAGTCCATTCAACTTATTACGTGACTCATTAAGCACATTTTTACTCATTCACTTATTTAGGCTTGCCATAACAAAGGGGTTGAACACTTATTGACTCAAGACATTTTAGCTTTTCATTTCTAGTAATTTCTAAAAACAGAATTCCCTTTTGACATTATGGGGTTTTGTGTGTAAGCTAGTGACAAAAACATCTAAATGTAATCAATTTTAAATTCAGGCTGTAACAAACAAAATGTGGAAAAAGTCAAGGGGTGTGAATACTTTCTGAAGGCACTGTAAGTACAGGGATGTGTGAAATTGACATTTGAGTTCAGTATAAGAATGTTGTACTTGCCTCCATCTCTATTGTACAGCTCCAAAACTGAGGGAGGACCAGGGACTTCAATATCATACAATAGCTCAGATCCCTATGGGCAAGAAATGACAAACTCTTTGAAGTACTAATTTCCCTTCACCCATTAGAAAACACTCATTGGATTGTATGGAAATGGGATTAAATGACCGACAGTGTGGTAAAAGCTTGACCTGCAACACGCAGAACTCTGTCTTGACATGCCAACACATGGACAATGCGGCCCAAGTTCTCAGCAGACAAACACACAATGTCATTGATTTTGTCTCCGGACATGTAATAGTCTTGGTCCTTGCATTCACAGTAGTGGTTGTAGATGTAACTCGCACGTACAAAAAGGTCTGCTCCTGAAACGTGCCTGCAAAACACATTGTAGTCATTAAAAAAACACCCACAGTTCCCCTTATTTATACACCAATAAAAAAATGCTCCAAGTCTCTTTCACAATAAAAGGTAGCCTTATACTCTCACCATACTCCCAAGTCTCGTTCATCACTGTTAACGAACATGTGTAGAGGGCCTGGAACCGAGGCAAGGTAACCTATGTCAAATCAAAAAGTAAAAGAAATGACATGGCATTAATGCTTTCTGTAAGGTTGGCCTCAAAGGACAGGAACTGTTTGCCTTTATTGGTGTATTCCTTCACTTCTGAGCCAGCACACACAAAGATCTTCTCCTGCGGTGTTCAAAGAGCCCCCATCAAGTTCCAGCCTGGTTATCTTCTGCCCTGGCAATGTCTTGAACACAGGCTGGAAAAGATAACCACAATCAACATTCATAGATTGAAACCGTATTTATTTATTACACAATGGAAACTTGTATTTTTGAGGACATGGTACCCATCCCACCGAACAGCACAGGGTCAGCTGCAGAGCAGTTTCCCTGGAGCAGGTTAGGCTAAGTGCCTTGTACAGGGGGACAACGGCAGTAGGCATTCATATGAAGCCCATGAAAGTGGTTGTATTCTGCTAGCCTCAGTGCCAGTCTGGTTCTGCTTTAGCCAACAATGATGAATGAGTTGGCTAAAAACAGACTGGCGCCCAGGCTAGTATTTCAATGACGTTGAATATGTAAGACCCCATACATACCACAGCTTCTCTTTTTTTCATCCCAAAACAAGTTCTCACACCATCATCAGCAACCGGTAACACGCTAAATTAAATTTGTAACTGAATACTGGGGCATTGTTCAGAGACAGATTTCAAGAGCATATTCCAAACCAACCACAAGGTATGTTTATGGGTCACCTCTATTAATGCACATTAACGTTACAGTACCTTCTGGGAGCCTCGTGGTTTTCTGAGAAGTCAGACCAACCTGTGACGATGAATGTTACAGCCAGTGTAAATCAGTATCACAATTCATCGACAGTTACTAAAGACTAAGCTTAACGTAATGAAATTGTTGCCAGCAACAGTGAGGTGTTCTATAATATGTGACACGTAGCTAGCCAACGTTAGCCAGTTAGCTTGGGTGCTTGACTGCCGTTGTGAGATCAGTATGCCCCATAGTCAGAACGCTCGGATCAACCCTACTTCTCAGCCAGAACGTCGTTTACGAACGGACAATCTGACAACGCTCTGAATTTACGAACTCATCCCTAGTCCAACTTGTAAGCTCTGGATAAGAGCGTCTGCTAAATGACTTAAATGTAAATGTAGTTGGCTAATTTAGCTGGTTTGCGTTACTCGAAATCCACGTGACACACACCGGACCAGTATCATTAATACATTCCATATAGCTGGCACATCGTTGTTCAAGTTAGTTTATCGACATAGTAGCACATTCACGTTGTCGAGCTAGGATCTGGTTATTCTCCGAGCACAATGGACCCGTTACCATGGACAACGATGTCGTTTGAAGAAGCTTCAAGATCATTGGGTGATGGTGTCGGTGAGATTCAACCTAGATTCTGATTGGTTTAGTGTGGTCCAGTGTCTTCCCCGATAGTAGCTACGTTATAAACAACCACGTAATAATTCCACGCAGAAGCGGTATAAAATAAACATTCATAGCGCCGTTGGCTCCCGGAGAGCGCTGACCAATCACTGACAAAAACCAAGCAGATCTTAAAATCCCTGACGCTACAAAAAGGAGTAAAAAAAATACTAATTGATACAAATCATGTTTATATTAGTCAATATGGAGGTTATAAATGTCATTCAACAAGGTAATTTCTTTAATATTTTATTGATTTAAGATGGATGAATTTATTTCAGATCTACACAAACGGTTTCTCTACAAGTAAATAATAAATACATTTAACATGGCAATGTGGGCATGCAGTGAACCATAAAACTAGGGTTATTAGCCACGAATCAGTTGAATTTAAGACATTTTTAATTAGAAAACCTATTCAAAACTATACACTTCCATTTGAAGCCAGCCAAGTCCTTCCCATTTACTGCATACCATGTGCTTTCTGCACAGACTGAGGACCTGCTGGTATAGTGAAACTAATTTTTTAGCATAAATCCTTTTGACTGCATGTCATTGTACTGTTCAAGTCTTCAGAAGTACAGCAGATATTCTCTTTTCAGTGCCATGTAACACACCAAGTAGTGAGTTACATGGCATAGATCACATTTGAATTTCAAAGAGTAAAAATGTGTTAAGACAATCATAACAACCAATGCTTTCCACGTAAGAAAAAAAAATGTATAAAATGGAATTGGTGGATGTAGAAATCGCAGAGCAACTGACATCTCGTTGCCTTCGAAAACCACAATACGATTAATAAAAAAGAATGATTACAACTATGTATAGTACAATTTAAATTAAATATCTAATCTCAGAAGTTAATATTTTTTTGCAAGAGAAGAACAAGTATTTTCCATGAATAAATAAATCATACAGGACAGACCAAAGACAATTACCATCATAAGGTCAATCCTTAGAAGAAGTAGAACACATCAGATAGTCAGCTGGTGTTCTTCCCAAAGAGAGAGAAAGGGGGGTGGAGGGGGAGTGAGTGAGTGTCCAGCTACTCCATAAAGCCATTTAAAAACAAATAAAATCGGGGGATTTTCAGTGCATCGCAGGCTGAGCCTAAGCCTCCGCTGTAGCAAATGAACAGAGCAGCAGGAACACAGACCTGACATGTAACATTCAAAAGTATTTCACTCTGTTGTTGCTCGTCGGTCCCTTTCGAGTTGACATGCCGCCACACCCCTTACAGTACAAACTGTGGTTGTGGGGGGGGCAGAAAGTGAGGTCACACTCCGGTGGGGGCCAGGCGACTCATAAAGGCGATACTGTTGAGGCACATCTTTCTGAAGAAGGCGGGGCAGGCGGGCTTCATGATGAAATGCTCCAGCAGAATCCGCAGCTCTGAGAATAGGGTGCTGGGAGGAGTGGACAGGGAGATGAAGGAAATAATGGGTTGAGAAATGCAATTTGCCATATTTGCTATTGTACAATTATCCAACATATTGAAATTACTACACCTACAGAAGTCAATTGAGGCTACTTACCGGCAATATGGGTTTCTCCTTGAGGTGTAGCGGAGAGTTAGAAACCTGTAGTAAATGAAAGGCTGCAGCAAGCTTCCCTGGCCACTGTTAACACAACAAAAGCCACGAGTCAATCAAGTGACTGGGTGGGGGGGGGGGGACAATCAATGAATTCTTATCTCAGTGCATACTGGTATTGCAAAACAGACAAAAAGGAAAAAACCTCATTCAGTCTAAGTTCCCATTAAAATGTGCAGCGAAATGTACCAAGAAATAAGACATACCTGAATAGCATGAATACGGTGGCTGGCATGAGGAAAATCTCATTGCAGGCGATGAACTTCAGGATGTTCTGCTGGTTGGCTGTGAGCTTGTTGAGGAAGTTCCTCACAAAGGGCAGGCTATTGGGTCCCATTGCCTACAAGGGGAATTATATACATCAGGATGACCAAATGATGACTAAACAAGCACTTAAAGAGCACCTTACACACTAGATTTTCCATGAATTTCTAAATTAGAAATGCCTAATGAGCATAAAGGTAATTGTCACCATCCAAATCACAAAATACCCTTTTTCAAGTGCTGGCTATGCTTTACCCAACTGGCTTTTTATGGCTTCACAAATGTTTAAATGTTTTGCAATCAAGAGGATACTTACATCAAGAACCTTCTTTGTGTAGGCAGTTGCATGAAGCAACGAGAAGAGGAAGACTGGGAATATGCTCACTGTAGACAGCGGTTAAAGGGCAAACAGCAGTTAAGATGGACAACAACGCAAAACAGACATTGAAGGGCAGCTTCAAAGTGTTTTCAAGCAACGCCTTCTTGTTAATAGGTAAATAGGTTTGCATAACTGAAACCATGACCCCAAGCATTACAAAAACCTTCCTGCATTACCAATTAGCATTCTCCCCAAACCAGTTTGGTGGCGATATACCAAGCTCTAGCTTTATCAGAGACCCTTATGACAGAACCACCAAGGCATGGTGACATTAGCCTGACATGACAATGATCCTGGGATTCAGCTACACAACACAAACGGGTCTGGGACCAGGCTATTGTGATAAATCCTTTACGTATGGTTGAGAGGATACTTGTGATGGGGTTAGAGTTGACCAGGATGAGGGAGTACAGCAGGTAGTGACAGCTGTCCTCTTGGAGTGCCTGGGCTAGGAAGGCTCTGCTGAGCTGGAAGTGGGGGAGCCTCTGGTGTAGTCGCAGAGCACTGGTGAGGGCGTTGGCCAGCAGCGCACGCTGGTAGAAATTGGCAGCCGCCTGGGGTCTAGAATAAAAAATAAAATAAAGAAAAAAGATAAATGCATTACTTTGAGGGAACTCCGACTAGTTAACTACATTTCAGTATATCGCAAAGGTGAAACAATTTGGACGACAATATGCTATGAAATTGAATGTGGTGGCATCACGTGACCATTCAAGACAGTAATTTGATAATGCCATCACCAAAACATTGTTAATTTTGCAGTTCTGCATTGGTTTTCTGTGTCAGCTAATGTTGCTATATGCACAACCAGAAAAACATTATCCCTGGTGTTAACATTAACAATAATGCAAAACTCAAACTGCACACTAGAGTAGCTGGTTGATAAATTGAGTCAGGTTAGTTACAACTGGGGTTGGACTGAAAACCTCCTGCAGAATGGTAGTGCTCCAGGAAAAGGGTTGGAGAGCCCTGATATAGACAAAGTAAAAAATTGGAGCATTGACCCTTACCCTAAGAGTGGTAGAATGAACATTACTGAGCAATAGATGGTGAAGAGCCGTGAGAGCCACATTGCCGTCTCTAGTTTGTTAGCCAACATGAATTGCTGTGAAAAAAATAGAGTACATTCAAGTTCATGAGGTTAGAAAAACTTAACTAAATATATTTTAAAATCACCATCCACAAGCCTATATTGTATCATTGAGCACTATCCAAATTATCTGCAATACAACAAAATGTGAGACCAAAAAATAAAAATAATGTCTACAAGGACGCAATTACCTACACATATGTTTTCCCTGCACACTTGCATTGCACTACAAATTTGGGGCTGCACACATCTGCATGTTTTTGTAATACAACTGCACAGGACAGCCAATTAGTAGGGATGCGCGATATAATTGGTGAACATATCGGTTCCGACCGATATTAGCTAAAAATGCCAACATCGGTATCAGTCCGATGTCTAGTTTAACGCCGATATGCAAACCGATGTCAAAGCTGACGTGCATACCTATATAACGTAGGTACATGACATAATGGCGCCACGTAAAATGTTGCGCTACACAGCATTCCTAACCTAGCCCACAATGTCTGCTGTTTGGATCGAGCAGTCAACAAGTCGAGCAGTCATTTAAAAAAGTAAGAACAACATTTCAGCGAGACAACTCAAAGGTGAAATTCATTAACGCCAAGATAACGGAATTCATTGCCGTTGACAATCAACCGTTCTCTGTTGTGAGTGATGTTGGCTTTCGCGACTGGTCGAGCACCGGTACACATTACCAAGTGCATTATTTTTCAGATGTTACCCTACCGGAGTTACACAGTATTAGCGGCACTGCTATTAGCTTCCCGACACCGTTTGGGTCTTTGCGTGTCAAAAAAGAAAAAAAAAGATACACGTCCAATAACATGTCAAATAACACAGTTCTATTATAGAATGTTGTGTGTTCTGAATTTGCACATGCAAGCCAAGCGCCACCTCTACTATCAGTAGCACTGTCAAAGCTGTACAAAAAAGCAAACACCGGCCACAAACTTTTTTATAATATCGTGTTGGTAATAAAGCATTATTTGTTCGACCGCAACTTCTGGGCTAGCTAGCTAGCTTTAGCTTGGTACCTAGCACCAATACAACCAGCCTGAAAACAATGACCAGTCGAAACTGCAGTCATTTTCATTATTCTTAGCAATGATTTAGGAATCCTTGTGAGTAAGTATTAGCTAGGTAGTAGAGGTCGACCGAATAATCGGAATGGCCGATTAATTAGGGCCGATTTCAAGTTTTCATAACTCGGAAATCAGTATTTTTGGACACCGATTTGGCCCTTTAATTTTTTTTTTTTTTTTACACCTTTATTTAACTAGGCAAGTCAGTTCATTTTAAAAACACATTCTTATTTTCAATGACGGCCTGGGAACGGTGGGTTAACTGCCTCGTTCACGGGCAGAACGACAGATTTTTACCTTGTCAGCTCGGGGGATTCAATTTTGCAACCTTACAGTTAACTAGTCCAACACTCTAACCACCTGATTACATTGCACTCCACGAGGAACCTGCCTGTTACGCGAATGCAGTAAGCCAAGGTAAGTTGCTAGCTAGCATTAAACTTATCTTATAAAAACAATCAATCAATCATAATCACTAGTTAACTACACATGGTTGATGATATTACTAGTTTATCTAGCGTTGCATATAATCGATGCGGTGCGTATCGTTTCTCCAATGTGTACCTAACCATAAACATCAATGCCTTTCTTAAAATCAATACACAGAAGWATATATTTTTAAACCTGCATATTTAGCTAAAAGAAATCCAGGTTAGCAGGCAATWWTAACCAGGTGAAATTGTGTCACTTCTCTTGCGTTCATTGCACGCAGAGTCAGTGTATATGCAACAGTTTGGGCCGCCTAATTTGCCAGAATTTTACGTAATTATGACATAACATTGAAGGTTGTGCAATGTAACAGGAATATTTAGACTTATGGATGCCACCCGTTTGATAAAATACGGAACGGTTCCGTATTTCACTGAAAGAATAAACGTCTTGTTTTCGAGATGATAGTTTCCGGATTCGACCATATTAATGACCTAAGGCTCGTATTTCTGTGTGTTATTATGTTATAACTAAGTCTATGATTTGATAAAGCAGTCTGAGCGGTGGTAGGCAGCAGCAGGCTCGTAAGCATTCATTCAAATAGCACTTTTGTGCGTTTTGCCAGCAGCTCTTCGTTGTGCTTCAAGCATTGCGCTGTTAATGACTTCAAGCCTATCAACTCCTGAGATTAGGCTGGTGTAACCGATGTGAAATGGCTAGCTAGTTAGCGGGGTGCGCGCTAATAGTGTTTCAAACGTCACTCGCTCTGAGACTTGGAGTGGTTGTTCCCCTTGCTCTGCATGGGTAACGCTGCTTCGAGGGTGGCTGTTGTCGATGTGTTCCTGGTTCGAGCCCAGGTAGGAGCGAGGAGAGGGACAGAAGCTATACTGTTACTGGCAATACTAAAGTGCCTGTAAGAACATCCAATAGTCAAAGGTTAATGAAATACAAATGGTATAGAGACAAATAGTCCTATAATTCCTATAATAACTACAACCTAAAACTTCTTACCTGGAAATATTGAAGACTCATGTTAAAAGGAACCACCAGCTTTCATATGTTCTGAGCAAGGAACTTAAATATTAGCTTTCTTACATGGCACATATTGCACTTTTACTTTCTTCAACACTTTGTTTTTGCATTATTTAAACCAAATAGAACATGTTTCATTATTTATTTGAGGCTAAATTGATTTTATTGATGTATTATATTAAGTTAAAATAAGTGTTCATTCAGTATTGTTGTAATTGTCATTATTACAAATACATTTTAAAAAAATGTCCGATTAATCGGTATCGGCTTTTTTGGTCCTCCAATAAATCGGTATCGAAAAATCATAATCGGTCGACCTCTACTAGGTAGCCACTTGATGTTCACCTATTGAAATTGAATTTCAGTTCATGAAAATAAATAGCTAGCCAGCTACTTAACCCTGTTGCCCAAAGCTAACATTATAAGCAGCCAGCTAACTTCTTCTGGCTAGTGAGGCTCGACCGGACCGGGTTGTGTGTTGGGAAGCTAGTCACAATAAGGATTTGGCACAAAAGTTGAATTTGCAGTTTGCCTTCAAAATAAAAGTACCTATTTGAAAGTGATGCAGAAGGTCACAATTGGTGGAATCATGCCATATTTAGATTATATAATGTCAAACAAGGTTGTTATGTGAAGCAATGTAATGGGGTGTCAGTCTACTCGGTGACACCCACAGAACACAACTGTGAAGAGTTTACGCAAATATTAGTGTTTTAGCTCTTATCGCGGGACTGTGAGAAATCCCCTCCCCAGTCAGCCTATTGTGTGTATTGACATTCATATTGCACTGTACAGCTTTACCTAATGATTGGGGACCAATGAAATGGGGTATCAGTCTACTCAATACATTTTTTCCCAACATCCTCCTCAGACTCCAAAACATCCACGCAGTTTTGTTTTTCCTCTGGAATAGTGTTCAATACACATAGGTTGTCAATAAAAGGGGCTCAATTCAGTTGTTTCAGAGTCCCACAATAAGAGCTACGGTGCTAATGTTCTCTGGGTGTCAATGAGTAGACTGATACCCCATGTCATTGATCCACAATCCATAGGTAAGGCTGTACAGTGAACTAAGTATGCCCCCAATGCAGTTCTAAAGTATAATACATCCAGTGTGATTTCAACAGACTTTTGTCAAATTAACAAATGATTGTCTTCTGTTGATTTTATATAACATTCCAACCTCATTTAGCCTGATCTGTTCAATTATGGCATAATTCTACTATTTGTATTCATTTGCATCATTGTCAATTACATACTTTTGTTTTGAAGGCTAACAGCAAAGTCCACTATTGTGGCTAATCCTTATTGTGGCTAGCTTCACATATGCGTTCGACAACCATTAATCAAATAGGAACTGTCTTATAAATTAGGGTTATTTTAGATAATGACACCTAGCTATATAGTTAGCTAGCTAACTATATAGCTACTGAAACAGATGTCATATTGCTATGTTTTTGGTGAAGAACATTGTTTGCATCCATGAGCTTGCTAGCTTTTTTATTTTAATGACCAGCTATGTAGGTGCGCAAGACAACTTTACCAGCATTATAGCATACGTATCAATGAATCATTGTGACATATGAAATACGAGTGATAGTGTAATCAATGTGTAATAACTACGTAAAAAAATCATGAATGCGTTAAATTATTACGTGACATGCAGTCATATTCAGGTCCTATATTAGATTATATAATGTCAAACAAGGTTGGGATGTAAAGCAATGTAATGGGGTGTCAGTTATTGGTCAATAAGCTTATTTGACACGTCAAATAGTGTTATTTTACATTTTTTGACAGGCAAAGACCCAAACGGCATTCCATAGAAATTCTGGTTGAGAATGAAACGACTGAACAAATAAACAGCACAGCAAGTAAGTGACAAATAGGTTTTCATTATATTTTACTGGTAATGGGGACATGCGTAAATGCCAACAAAAAAAAATTTTTGGGTCAGTGTGGAGTGTGTAACCTTTATCTAACTAGGCAAGTCAGTTAAGAACAAATTCTTATTTACAATGACGGCCTCTCCAGCCAAACCAGGACGACACTCGGCCAATTTTGTACCGCCCTATGGGACTCCCAATCACGGCCGGATGTGATACAGCCTGGATTCGAACCAGGGACTGTAGTGACGCCTCTTGCACTGAGATGCAGTGCCTTAGACCGTTGCGTTCGTGTGCGTTTTAACTATTTAACTGTACTAGAATGCTTACAGGGCAGCAAAAAATATTGGTATCGTTTTCTTTGGCAAGGAAAATATCGGATATCGGCCAAAAATGTAATATCGGTGCATCACGATCAATTAGTGTAGATGAGTGTCCTTGCGTTGAGTACTTGCACAGTGTATAAAATAGGCTTCACGCTGGGTTTATACTCAACCGAATGTTTGTAACAAAACATCACTGGAGAGTGCGTAAAGCTACAACATCCAGCCAAATTTGTGTGGTGAAGTCACAGTGCTTCTACACTACAGAGTATGCATCCTGCCTAACAAGTACAATCTATGATTTCGAAGTAGAAGTGCATGAATACTCACCACTGGCCCTAATTGAGGGGGAGGGGCACTTGTTTGCTCTGTGTCAGCCATCTTTTTGACTCTCGTTTACCGCTGAAGAGAGAATGAAACACAAAGACGCCGGTTAATGAATAACTTCTAGCCTTGACATAGAAAGCCCACTTGACTCTGAAGAAATGGCAAGAATGAAAACGCTGATTAGTTTAAACACACGTTCATGAGTTGCTTTTGATATGCTAAGTGCAGACGTTAACGTAAAAGCAACTAGCTAAAATGTTAACTGATTCAAGCTATCCAACGTTAGATGACTGTCAGTTCGGGCATTAATATCTTTGGCTCAGCTGTAACATTGTCAGAACATAGCATAGTCGCTATTCAACTAGCTTAGCTAGCTAACTTAGACCGCAATTATTAGCCACACAAACGTGAGACAGATCAGGAAGTGATAACAAGCCAACTATAGTACTTAGCAAGCAAATGTGTTGGCTTTATATAATGAGTTAATTGAGAGAACGTTATCAAACTGGCTAATCCCGGTAAATAAATTAGCTAGCCTAATGTAAGCTAGCTAACGCATGACTGCCTTCACACTCTAGAATGTTCTGACGCTTGTTAGCTAGTGCTAGTATCGTTAGCTAGCTCAATTCTAGCTAGACTAGCTACCAAGCATGTAATGTACCGTAAACTATCTTAAATATTCTCTGCGTGGAATGTCTGGCTTCAATGTAGCTAACACGAACAATTCGGGTTAGGCTATATTTTCTGAAAATTACCTGAAACTGTCGAGATCAACGTCAGATGTGCAGTTTCATCAATGACTCTGTTATTTTGTTGGCTAATTTTGCTAAATACTCAGCGATATTTTTATTCGGTGGGGTTTGTCAGCGGTTGGCAGCCAACGTTATGGTGCATTACCGCCACCTACTGTACTGGAGTATGGACCAGAGACGGGGAGAAACTAAATCCCACCTGCCAGCCCCGTTTCCATTAATAAAAAAGGTAACTTAAAAAAAAAAGAAGGTAATATTGTATCTAATGACGTTCTACTCAGTGTACTCTTTAAACTAATTTCCTGTATCCACTTCTCCCTCATACTGGATCTCAGCCTTTCTCTTTCCCTCTCATACTCCCCACATAGTATCATTACATGCCCTATTGTTTATATTTCCTGTAAATAGTCACATTTTCCAATTGGATGCTTTCCTATCACATTTAGTCTTTTTCAACCGGCTGTGTCCCACCCTTAATCTTAGCCTCCTCTCTTCCGTCCTCCCCGACTTTTCTCTGTACTTGGAATAGATGCTTGCCCTTAGTGTCTCTATTCCACTGCTCCTGCCATCTCTGTACCATCAAATCAAATCAAAGTTTATTTGTCACGTGTGCCGAATACAACAGGTGTAGACCTTACAGTGAAATGCTTACTTACAGGCTCTAACCAATAGTGCAAAAAAGGTATTAGGTGAACAATAGCTAGGTAAAGAAATAAAACAACAGTAAAAAGAAAGGCTAAATACAGTAGTGAGGCTTTAAAAGTAGCGAGGCTACATACAGACACCGGTTAGTCAGGCTGATTGAGGTAGTATGTACATATAGATATGGTTAAAGTGACTATGCATATATGATGAACAGAGAGTAGCAGTAGCGTAAAAGAGGGGCGTGGTGGGTGGGACACAATGCAGATAGCCCGGTTAGCCAATGTGCGGGAGCACTGGTTGGTCGGACCCATTGAGGTAGTATGTACATGAATGTATAGTTAAAGTGACTATGCATATATGAGAAACAGAATAGCAGCAGCGTAAAAAGAGGGGTTGAGGGGGGCACACAATGCAAATAGTCCGGGTAGCCATTTGATTACCTGTTCAGGAGGCTTATGGCTTGGGGGTGAAAACTGTTGAGAAGCCTTTTTGTCCAAGACTTGGCACTCCGGTACCGCTTGCCATGCGGTAGTAGAGAGAACAGTCTATGACTGGGGTGGCTGGGGTCTTTGACAATTTTTAGGGCCTTCCTCTGACAGCGCCTGGTGTAGAGGTCCTGGAGGGCAGGCAGCTTAGCCTCAGTGTTGTACTGGGCCGTACACACTACCCTCTGTAGTGCCTTGCGGTCAGAGGACAAGCAATTGCCGTACCAGGCAGTGATGCAACCAATCGGGATGCTCTCGATGTTGCAGCTGTAGAACCTTTTGAGGATCTCAGGACCCATGCCAAATCTTTTTAGTTTCCTGAGGGGGATTAGGCTTTGTCGTGCCCTCTTCACGACTGTCTTGGTGTGCTTGTACCATGTTAGTTTGTTGTTGATGTGGACACCAAGGAACTTGAAGCTCTCAACCTGCTCCACTACAGCCTCGTCGATGAGAATGAGAGCGTGCTCGGTCCTCCTTTTCCTGTAGTCCACAATCATCTCCTTTGTCTTGATCACGTTGAGGGAGAGGTTGTTGACCTTGCACCACACGGTCAGGTCTCTGACCTCCTCCCTATAGGCTGTCTCGTTGTTGTCAGTGATTAGGCCTACCACTGTTGTGTCATCAGCAAACTTAATGATGGTGTTGGAGTCGTGCCTGGCCGTGCAGTCATGAGTGAACAAGGAGTACAGGAGGGGGGCTGAGCACCTACCCCTGAGGGGCCCCCGTGTTGAGAATCAGCATATCGGATGTGTTGTTACCTATCCTTACCACCTGGGGGCGGCCTTTCAGGAAGTCCAGGATCCATTTGCAGAGGGAGGTGTTTAGTCCCAGGGTCCTTAGCTTAGCGATGAGCTTTGAGAGCACTATGGTGTTGAACGCTGAGCTGTAGTCAATGAATAGCATTCTCACATAGGTGTTCCTTTTGTGCAGTGTGAAAGGGTAGTGTGGAGTGCAATTGAGATTGCATCATCTGTGGATCTGTTGGTGCGTTATGCAAATTGGAGTGGGTCTAGGGTTTCTGGGATAATGGTGTTGATGTGAGCCTTGACCAGCCTTTCAAAGGATTTCATGGCTATAGGATTCTGTATATTTATATAGGATCAGTAGGCTTCTGTATATTTACAATAAAATAATTCCAGTAAGATGAATGTTTTACTCAGAAATCTTGCAAGGACAACATAAAAGAAGCCATACTTGAAATGTGTCTAGCTAGTTTCAGGTAATAAAATAAAACAGAGATGATTTGAATGATCTTTTCCCCTTTCTGGTGCAAGCCAAGATCAGCTGATAAATTTTACTTCAATGTGGGAATGACGCATATCGCTATAGTCAGGAAGGTACAGGAAGCAATTAATGAGGTAGAGCAGTGGGCATTAATGTGGAGATTCAGGTTCTCTGTAGAGAAAACGGAGACAGTGTTCTTTACCAGGAGGAAGGTGGGAGATGAAGTACGCTTGAGGTTATATCGGAGAAACTTGGAGAGGGTGGGGACCTTCAGGTTCCTTGGGGTGTACTTTGACACTAGGGCCAGGCTGACCTGGGCAGAACACATTGAGATAGTGGTGGGAAAGTGTAAGAAGGTAGTAAATGTGACGCGCTGTCTGACGGGGAAGGGGTGGGGTGCTGGGCGTTCCTCATTGAGGACTATGTATGTTGCATTGATCCGATCTGTAATAGACTGGCAGTATAGCATATGGTTCAGCAGCCCGGAACTCATTGGAAAGGCTAGATGTCATACAGTGTTAAGGACTCAGAATATGTAGTGGGGCTTTTCGGACGTCCCCAGTGCCTGCACTAGAGATGGAGATGGGAGATATGTCATTGCAGATTAGAAGACAGCCGCTGGCAGTGAATTATTGGGTAAATTTACAAGGACATGGAGTGTCTCATCCTGCGAAAGGGATTTTACAGGCATGCTGGGAACATGAGCTTTGGGTGGGTGGGTAATATCCAGGCAAGGGAGATGGGACTGTATGGAAGGGAATTTTTCCCAATGGTAGCTATTCTTGTGAATCCACCATGGCTACTCCCACCTCCAGTAGTTGATCTAGAAGTGTTGGAGAGACTACAGAAAGATAGGGAGGGGGTTGATCCAACTGATTTGTTTCATAGACGTCTGGATACTGTACTGTATACCAGGATTTTGTGGCCATTTACACAGATGGTTCAAGAGATCAAGGACAGGGCGTACTGGGTCAGCATTTGTACTGCAGGAATGTAGGGTGTCAGTCAGGAAACGTATTACAGATCACCTGGCTGTATATATGGTGGAGCTGATGGCTGTATTGTTGGCTTTGCAATGGGTAGAGGAAGTCAAGTCAGACAGAGTAGTTATTTGCTCTGATTCATGTGCAGTGTTGATAAGTCCTCCAGTCCTTTAGCTCACGTAGCAGACTGAAAGAAATTGGCATGAGTCCTCAATAGGTTTTACAGCTTCACCATCGAGAGCATCCTGATTGGTTGCATCACTGCCTGGTATGGCAACTGCTCAGCCTCCGACCACAAGGCACTACAGAGGTGTCACGATCATCTTTCGGTGAAAGAGAGGACCAAGGCGCAGCGTGATATAGATACATCTTTTATTTGAGAAGATGAAAAATGAACACGAGCACTATACAAACTGAACAAAAACAACAAACGACCGTGAAGCTACAAACGAAAGTGCATACACAAGCTACTAACGTCAAACATAGACAATTACCCACAACCTACCTAATGCCTATGGCTGCCTAAATATGACTCCCAATCAGAGACAACGATAGACAACTGTCTCTAATTGAGAACCAATTTAGGCAACCATAGACTTACCTAAACACCTACACTGAACACAACCCCATGAACTCTACCAAAACCCCCTAGACAATACAAACACCCTAGACTAGACAAAACCCACAAACATCCCCCATGTCACACCCTGACCTAACTAAAATAATAAAGAAAACAAAGATAACTAAGGCCAGGGCGTGACAAGAGGGTACTGTGTACGGTTCAGTACATCACCTGGGCCAAGCTTCCTGCCATCCAGGACCTCTACACCAGGCGCTGAAGGCCCTAAAAATGGTCAAAGACTCCAGCCACCCTAGTTATAGACTGTTCTCTCTGCTACCGCACGGCAAGCAGTACCGGAGCGCCAAGTCTAGGTCCAAGAGGGTCCTAAATAGCTTCTACCCTAAGCCATAAGCCTCCTGAACAGCTAATCAAATGGCTACCCAGACTATTTGCATTGCCCCCCCGGAACGCTGCTGCTACTCTCTGTCATTATCTATGCATAGTCACTTTAATAACTCTACCTACATGTACATATTACCTAAATTACCTCGACACCGGTGCCACCGCATATTGACATTGACTCTGTACCGGTACCCCCTGTATAAAGCCCCGTTATTGTTATTACCTGCTGTTCTTTAATTATTTGTTATTCTTATCTCTTACTTTTTTGGGTGGGGTATTTTCTTAAAACGGCATTGTTGGTTAAGGGCTTGTAAGTAAGCATTTCACTGTAAGGTCTACTACACCTGTTGTATTTGGCTCATGTGACAAAATACAATTTTATTTTATTTGAGATATAGGCCTACTTTAGTCAAGATTCAATGTTTAAACTTAATTGGTATTGTGTAAATACACTGGAAATACTCCCTCAGTAAAAGATATGGCAACTAATAAGTCCAAGTTCTCACATGTGCAGTAGGCTAGGAAAAGTCTACAGGGGATATGTGCATAAAGGTTCCTTGTATTGCATCATGTCCATACGGGGATGCTAACAAGGGATTAATTACAGTGTTGTAGCTCAAATGGCTTTGATCTATTAGTCATATATTTGTGGTACATGGCATATTTAACAGTACTTTAAACAGAATCAACAATTTAGATATGTCAAGCCAGCAAACATTCATCTGGAGACCAACCTGAAATCCATTAAATTGGGCCAATACTCCTCTATATTACACACAAACACACACGCACCACACACACACACACACACACACATACACATAGGTTATTATAGTAAACAAAAACTGAAACAAAAACGAATTATGAAAAAACAATTCAGTAAACTGAAATATAATAATTAAAGCCGTTTATCTCAATATCAAATATTTTCTGGGTAACAATTAAGTACCTTACTGTGATTGTTAGTAAAATAGTAAAAAATAAACTAAAATAGCTTCTTAACAAAGAACAATTTCTCGAGCTAAATTTTTTGCTAGGATTGTCTTGGAGTGGTCTGAGTGGGGAGTAACTAGCTGTTATTGGCAGTGAGGTTTGGAACTCTCTTTCTCATTGGTCTATTAACTAATTTCCCACATGGTGATGTCACCAGACAGGCCAAAACTCAATCCCACCAAAACTGGCTGAAATTTCAGGCTGTCTTTTCAAACAGCTCTTACACTAAAAGGGCATCACCATTTTCACAATGTCACAGTTATTGCAACCACATAGTGTGGAAATATATATAAAACACAGAAATATCACGTTTTTGACTGCACTGTTCCTTTAACAAAAATTGACCTCAATGCTGCCCTCTACTCAATAAATGGTACTTGCAGGGCTGGCTGTGATGTCCAGCTGCAATTACCATTGATTTAATTTCTATTTAGCATAGCGTAATCTGGACATTTGATTATATGATGCATGATAATAATGTTAGTACATAGGCTAACATGTCTAATAAATCCACATTGTAACTAGGTTTGACCTAAGGTTTGGTTATTTAGGCCTATTGACACAATTGGAAAGTTTGAGACCATCTTCACCACTGATGAGAGCGACAGTGATAACAATTTCAATGTGATCTCCTCTCCCAGCGTTTAAAAAGCTGTTGTGGAGGAATGGAGGGGTGTGAAATCTGTTGAAATGCAATCAAGCGCTGGGATGAGATCTGTGACATCAAGGGAGAAGGCTGGTTGAAAAGACAGATATGTAGCCCTAATATGCACTGACTGCAGCGAATATGTGTGATACCGAGATGCTGAATGGGTTTTAGAACAGCAAGAATCACTTGGAAAGCATCAGAGACCATGATGAAAACAGTCATCAAGTGACTGTGGCCCAGGCAAGAGCTGCAGATTGGTTTCAGCACCATGGACAGCACCCGAGCCCTTTTCCGCATGCTTGTCAATCAGCTTTTTGTATGTTTCAATGATCCTGTAATTTACACCATGTGATGGTTGTATTTACAGAACAATTGTGTTTTGTTATGGTTTCACTAGATGGCGCGGTCAGCCCTTCAGTTGGGTCCATTGCCCGTCTGCAGTGTGGAGTTGACTGTCGCTTAATTCGTTTCGTTTATAAAGCTGTATTTGATGCCAACATGTTTTTAAATCATCTACTGTACTCTGACACTAAATATATGTTTAAAGATGATTGACAAGAGGGCCATATAGCCTAATGATGAGATTGTGGTAGATATCATTAGAAAATATAGGCAGGGCAATACTGAATCTAATTATTTCTTTGCAAAACCTAATTAGGCATTAAAAAAGGTTAACGCCAGCGCCTGAAACCGTTTTTGTTTAATAATCCCATTACTGACGGCTCATCGTGTATAAAATCGTGCAGGACACTAAGTTTCCACTTGTTTAAGTGAATCTCTGAGAAATGGTCGAGACAAAACACACCACGTTTGACAAGATCTGAGATGGGAAAGCAGGACATCGTCACAGTAAGTAGGCTATAGCATGTGTATTTTTTGCCCTTTTTTTTCTATAGCCCATTTTCGTATTGCTGTTATTAAAACATCAGAATCTACACGAAATGTCGACCATTTTATAGCTGAGGCTATAAGACAGCGTGTTTTATTGGTGGAATCGCTGCATTAACTATGGGCTACGCATCGAACTATGAAATGTATGTCGTTTTCCTTTCACGAATGGAAGATTATATTGCAGCATGATTTATTTAAAAAAATATTATTCCCGGAGGGAATCGCAATATATGGCAACATCAATATATGAGCACTGCAGTGCATGATATTTCTCCTGCGTCAGGTCCTCAAGGACCCTATATCATTAAACCACTGTCATTATAGCGCATAGCCTAACTTAGAGTGAACTCATGCATTGCAAAATGTAAATGTGGAAAAATCTAGACATTCTGTGGTGGAAAATAACGGATTTTTTCCTGCTTTAAACCAGTTGAGGCTTAGCCTTCTGATTATTTCACCAATATATAACGTTTTTGCATTGCTGTTGCTTAAATGTGATATCAGGATTTCGATGAAAAGGCCCTCTCTTTTTTCCTATTCACTGCAATGCAAAAGTGCAGGATAAGAAGTGCAGAATAAACTCCATAAAAGCGTGAGCGTTCAGACGCACCTGTCTGTCGGCACCGTCCGTCATGTTCTAATATGTGGAAGGGGCAAATGATGTAGGGCTACATTTTTGTGTCATAAAATGTAGGCTTTTTTGTTGACTCCTATTTTTATATCTATTTGATTTAGTCCACAATTGTCTATTTTCTATGCAAAAACAATTCGTTCAGCAACCCACTTTTTCTGCTGTCGAATCGCTTCCACCAATGACAAAAAAAGAACAGCATTTTCGCAAAAACAAAGCAATTGCCAGGGAAACCTTTAAACCCGCACTTTAACTTTTTCCACCTTTAACCTTTTTAACCTATTTCAAAACTGATCAATCAACAAGGGCCATACGTTTTCTGTTGAAGCTGCGTCGGGAAATAGAACAAAACATGCGTGCGATTGACAGGGTATAGCGGGGGGGAAGACAGCCCTTTCCCTTTGGCAGTCTCAAAAGGAATGTAGTTGTAATCCGCAAAAATAGGTCTGTACAGCTGTATCTGACCAAAACAAACAGGGTGTGGAATCGGCTGAAACCAACGAAAATTGGCACAAGCGAGGAAGACGTGTAAAAAAGGCTTGGTTTGGTGGAATGGGGGAAAAGGGACAAGGGTGAATCTATAGTCCCTTCAAACCTTATATTAGCTCTGTTAATGGGGGATCAAACAGCCTATTATATTAATGCTATTTATTTAGAATAGCAGACTTTCAGAATTGCATCGAAAATATAAAACAAATATACAGTAATGCAATAAATGCTGATTTCTGATTGTAGCCTGTAAATAATTGGCAGCTCTTGTTGCTGCATTTGTTTGCATTGTGATATGTTTGCATGGTGATATGTTTGCATGGTGATATGTTTGCATGGGGATATGTTTGCATGGTCAAGCAGACAAAAAGGTCATTATAAACATGCATTAACAAAATGTAGAACACATAAGGTGGTGGATGCGGGTGCAAACCCGCTGACCAGTGAACCGGCTACAGATGATGTGTTATGTAGGCTAATCTCTTGTTCCTTATGCTTGACTTGATAGCCAAACTATTTCCATTTAATAAATGCTTTATTTAGAAAATAAAGCCTTTTTATTTTGGGGAGGTACTGTGTGTTTGTTTCTTAGCTGAATGGCCTGGGCCCGGTCTCCCAAAAGCATCTTAAGGCTAAGTTCATCGTCAGAACCTTCTTAGGAGTATTGTTATACCTCCAAGCGGTTTCCCAAAACTGCCGTTACAAAAGTTGCACTTGAAAACGCTCGTTATTTACCGACTGCCTCAGACCACTCGTAGAACAGATAACGTGCGTCGTTCGATACGTTTTTCCCTACCGCGCCACTTTATACACAGAAGATCTCTGCTAAACATAGAATCAAGATGTTTATCTGTCTCTGTGACCGCTGATAACATCACAAGGAAGTTGCCAATGTCTTTGCAATTGTTACAAACAAGTGAAGGATAAAAAAATATGCTCCATATGAAAACCGAGATGCCTGCATTAACATATAAATAGCCTACCTACAGTATAGGCTACATAAGCCTATATATTTAAATGATATTGAAATCAATGTAATGTTTATTTTATTTTGCTCTGTGGCTACTGTATGTAATTTCTGCCTCAATAGGCTATATTTCATGATGTGTAGCCTAACATGTGCGCAATTATGTGCCAAGTCTTTATTTAGTGCATTATTATAAGGGTAAGCATTAGAATAAGCCACCTCAGTATTTGCAGCCATTGGTGATAATATCTCTCTAGGAGCTGATCCGTTGTCAGTATTGTGTAATTATTCTAATGTTGAGGTAAGATTTGAGTGGAGAAGGTTGATCCCGAGAGCAGCGTCTTTCTTTCGATTCTATTAGTATCTATACATGCCTCAACGACGCACTTAGCATAAGTTATCTCTGCATGGTGTTTTGGGAAACGCATGTTACATCTTCGGCCATTGTACGAAAGATACATCTATAAAACACCCGTAAGCCTAAATTCCATCGCTGTCGGGAAACTGGGCTATGGAATTGATCGGATAAGGGCCTATTATCCTAGTAACGATGTAACTAAGCATCACAATGATGGTACCAGATTCATCGTTATTTATGCAGCCAGGTCAAGTCAGTGTTCGACGTCCGTTCATTTCTGAGGACATTGGGAGATGACGTGGATACCGGCCACTAGGGGCAACATTGAGCATTGTTACCTTCAAGTAGGCTATAAGCCTCTGATTCCAAAGGTTGCACGTTCGAATGCAGCAATAGAAAGTTGTTTTTGATATTTTTGTTTTCATATTCCATACCTTAACCCTTACATCGACCATTCGGATTTAATGCCTAACCTTAAGAATGTAGACTTCATTTCTGAACTTAACCCTAAATACTTCAACATTTGACATTTGAAACAACTTCGACATTTGATATTTGAGAGGCATGGATGAATGTCTAATTCTGACGTGATACTGCGAGAAGTGGTAGATTTATGAGCCAACTTTTAAGAAAGATTGTTTCCCCAACAAGCATGTTGACAGAATGTTCGCTAAGTGTGTTGTTAGACCATGTGTTCGCTACTGTTAGGATCGAAAGAAAAGCATTGCTGCTTTCAGATCAGCTTTCTCCATTCAAATCTACCTTAACATGACAATGATTCCACAATAGCCTACGGACAACGGATCAGCTCCTACACTTAGAAAAATTGATAATTTGGGGTTCAATATAGATCATTTTGGTTCTTTGGTCGAGATTAAAGATCCCTTTACTAAAAATGTTTATATATAGGCTACTGTACTATATGCCATGTGAAGGCAAATAACCTTGAGGGTGTAATGGGGATTGTAGAAAACAACACCTAGCCTACAAAAGCTAACCCAGTCACATCAAACTCTGAAATGACAGCTAACATGCCCTTTTAATTTGTTTTATCTTTTTAGCATTGGCATTTATATACATATTAATGATACTGCTGCATGATTACGCCTGGTCAGAAGAATGGCTAGCTGACGTCCAACACGTTAGCTCTTTATGGCAGGGGGAAGATCGAATTCCTATTTTGCCACATTGTGCTAGCTAGAAGCAGGAGGAAATAATGTGTTTCATAAAAGCATAGATTAAAAAAAAAGTGGTTCTATTTAGAACCTTTGGTCAATTCAAAACCAACTGCCATTCTAGCATGAATTAGCAAGAGGACTGTGGTTGAACCGTACCAATAAGCAAGTTATTTTTCAATGTATTAAGGTAAGCAAAGTAGATTATTTATTTAACATATAGGAAGGGAAATTCATATGATAAACTATAGGCTAGATAAATAAAGTTGAAATGTTATTAGAATTTGAGCACGTTTGTAAGCTAGCTAGCTAGCTACAGCACTTAGCTTGCTAATTTAGCGTTAAACAGAAAAAGGTAGCTAGGCTAGGATTTACTTTAATCTGCCACTTTACAAGCCAGCCGGCTAATGTTTACTCTTTCAAATAAACATTGTTTTTTATTATGGGGTATGCCAAATGGAGCTACAGACACAGCCTGACAAAGGGCGTTTGCGAACTGTTAGTTTTATTTCAGTATTTTAGTGTGGAATCAATAGATTAGGGCTATGTTTCATGAAGCCATTAGAAGACTGTTGCTGACTGAGAGGAGGTAGGCCTATGCATAAATTATAATAAATAATGTATAATAAGTCTTGGTGAATAGCCTAGTTAAGCATTACATTACTTTTAACACACTATGTTTTTCTCAGTCTGGCAGTAACCCAGAACTATCAGAGGCAGATAATCTGTCTTTTGGCTGCTGCTGACAACAACTGCATGTAAATTGTTTTTCTACACCATAGTAATTATTTGTATGCATAGAATTTTGTCTTCATTTTGTCAGATTAACTCATGCTTATTTCTGAAGATTAACTCATGTTTTTGCTCCTATTGTCTTATCCTCTGGAACCAGCCAGGCAATAACCCATACTGTACTGGCAGTAAGTAACCTGGGCCGGGTGCTGGAAAAAAACAGGCAGAATTGATCTGACAACTGGAGGGCTGCTGGGTTCACATCATCAAACATACCCCTACCGTTGGGCCCTTGAGCAAAGCCCTTAACCCCACAGCATTCTCTCCATCCTGGGGTGTTGCACTGTAGCATGATAGGTCACAAAGGACCTATCATGGTCCATACACACCAACACAGTCGTAAAGAGGGTATGACAACACCTCTTCCCCCTCATGAGGCTGAAAAGATTTGGCATGGACCCTCAGATCCTCAAAAAGTTCTACAGCTGCACCATTGAGAGCATCTTGACTGGCTGCATCACTGCTTGGTATGGCAACTGCTCGGCATCCAACCTCAAGGCATTACAGAGCGTAGTTCATATGGCCCAATACATCACTGGGGCTGAACCTCTATACCAGGCGGTGTCAGAGGAAAGCCCTAACGATTGTCAAAGACTCCCGCCACCCAAGTCATAGACTGTTCTCTCTTCTACTGCACGACAAGAGGTACCAGAGCACCAAGTCTGGGACCAAAAGGCTCCTGAACAGCTTCTACCCCTAAGCCATAAGACTTCTGAAAATGGAATCATATGGCTATCCTGACTATTTACATGGACCCCCTTTATTATAGATTTTCTATTTTAATTTGTTTGCACTGACTCTCTTGCAACTGGCTCTATGTACACTCATTAGACTCTACCCACCACACACACACACACACACACACACACACCACCACACACCACACACACACACACACCACACTACATACACACACACACACTACATACGCTCACACACACACTACATACGCTCACACACACACTACATACGCTCACACACACAAAACACACACACACACACACACACATGAATATTGACGCCACACTCACAAAGACACACTTTCACTCTTCACATATGCTGCTATCCTGCTATACGCTGCTATCCTTGTCATTTATACCCCTACCTACATGGACATACTGTATTACAACAAGTACCTGAACTACCTCGTAGCGCTGCATATTGACTCTGTACTGGTACTCCTTGTATATAGACTCATTATTGTTATTTTATTTTGTTGCTATTTCCATATTTTTTATTTAGCAAATCATTTTCATAGTTTTTAAACTGCATTGTTAGGAATGGGCTCGTTAGTAAGCATTTCACAGTAAAGTCTACACCTACTGTGTTTGGTGCATGTGACCAATACAATTTGATTTGAACCTGTGCTCATCTCAACTGTTTGTGTGAGGTCAGCTGTTTGGGGAGGGGGGTTGAGAACCAGTGGCGGTCAGTGCCGTTTAAGATGAGGGAGGAAGATACATTTTTTTATGAGCATGGCCTTATTTCTATTACAGCATATTGGATGACTGTCTTCATATTCCACTCACCCAGCTCAATGTAACATCGATAGGTTTAGGCTTCTACATGATACTAAAATGTTCCCTATACCCATTATGAGGTGGCTACAACCTAGCCTATGAATGAAAGTTTACAACGTAGGTGCACACAGGTCGAGAGAAAAATTTGAGTAATCAAGGTGACAGACAGTGACACATTTAATACAAGCTTGCACGCTCTTGCCTGCATCTAGCTGATCTCGGCTGTAACAATAAGTCCAACAGTTGCAAACAAGTTTCTATTGGACAAATTCGGGTATGTTTATCCCCGTTTTGTTCCGTTTCCATCCATTTAAGAAACAGAATCGGAGGAATGAATACACCCCTGATTATATGCAAAAACACAGTTCACTTTCATAGCAGCCACATACAAACAGTATGATCACTTTGCTCATTGTATAATTCCTTCTCACACCTCCTCCCATCTTTTTCTTTCACTTGTGGCCTTCAGTGCACAGCACATCAGCTGTCTGTGACCAGGCGAAAAAACGTCTCCAAGCCAAACCTTCATATCATAACCGCTAACTGCTACACACAGCCTATTTCATTGTCACCATATTAGCTTATGTCATAGTCAACATAGCTATTAGAACTAACGTGTTAGTAAACCCACTACAATCATGCAGTACAGTATACAGTCAGCAAGCAGTTTCCACCGGCAGGCCCCTGTGGCAATAAATTAATAAAACCAGTGCTTGACTTGGGCAAGAGCTACGCTTGAGCTAATGTTCCTCTTTTAGAATATTAGCTCAAAAGTATTGTGGAGCTCCTGAACTCAAATACAAACACTACCAGCATCTAAAAAGAGTACCAGCACCTATTTCAGTCCAAATCAAGCACTGAATAAAACCAAAAGCTTACCTTGACTTGGAAGAATTACAGTGTTGGATAGCCATAGCCAGCTAGCTAACATAGCATCCCTCTCTTTTTGTGCAGGGTGTTTGAGTAGACTCAACTAGCTAGCTGCATTCGCAAGCTTAGTAAGTGGAAGTGAAGTGGAAAAAGATACAACGAAATACAGCTAGCTCTCCCTCTCTTGCTTCACCTTCATTTTTTAAGAAATTAATTTGTTCAAAACTGTTCAACTATTGTCTTTCTCTCTCTTTGAGTCAACTACTCACCACATTTTGTGCACTGCAGTGCTATCTAGCTGTCGCTTATACTTTCAGTACTAGATTCATTCTCTGATCATTTGATTGGGTGGACAACATGTCAGTTCATGCTGCAAGAGCTCTGATAGGTTGGAGGACATCCTCCGGAAGTTGTAATGTGTAAGTCTATGGAAGGGGGTGAGAACCATGAGCCTCCTAGGTTTTGTATTGAAGTCATAGTACACAGAGGAGGACGGACACTAGCTGTCCTCCGGCTACACCATGGTGCTACCCTACAGAGTCTGTTGAGGCTACTGTAGACCTTCAATACAAAACAGTGTGTTTTAATAAATGTTTTGTTGACGTGAATATATTTAGTATACTTGTATCTAAAAAAGGATAACTTTTTAAATGTTTCACTATTTTAATTTTTCTGAAATGAACTGAGGAGGATGCTCCTCTTTGGAGCCTCCACTGTTGAGAATGGAGCAGAAGACATATGTGTGCTGTTCTCTGTAACTAATGGACAAAGTTGTATGGCATTGTATTGTAAAGAAGTTGTTGACATGGGCCATTATTCAAACAAAGAAATGCCTCCCTGGCTACCAGTGCATATTTCCAAACTATGTTTGCATATAATGACAATCATTTATTCAAGCTATGCTGGTATTTTTTTGGTCCATTATTTAATTGTTTATTAAATTATATTATTTGCAACAAAAAAATATGACTATTTAATAGCAGTATCCATAATTCATAAATGGCACCGTGCAGGGTTCTATATGGAACCATTTTGGATCAGAGAAGAAGAACCTCTAGGGTTCTGATCAAAGAACCATATAAAAGGGTTCTATATAGAACTTTTAGGGGTTCCATATATGAAGCAAACGATATAACCCTTTTTGGTTCTATAAGGAAAATTAGAGATATCACAATTGGGCACATCATTGCACACATGTTGTCAAACATTGAGGCAAAAAATATGACAAAAATGACAGACAGTAGCCTAGTCGCAAAATACAACTCAATTGATTGAACATGAAATTGATTTCAATATGATTGAAATGGCCATAGGCCTATGTAGCCTATCTATATTTTAATGCAGTCATCTCGGTTTCATTTGAAGCATCATTTTATCCTTCATTTGTTTGTAACAATTGCAAATACATTGACAACTTTGTAGTCAACTTCAATCCGAAGTTATCAGCAGTCACAGTCAGACCGATAGCCTAAACATTGATTCAATGTTAAGCGGGGGTCTTCTGTGAATAAAGTGACGAGGAAGGGCAAAAAAGCATCTAACGATGCACTTCGGCTGCTGTGCGAGTGGTCTGAGCCTCGTTTCCCAGAGCATTCGTAGCGTTAAGATCATCTTTAAAACCATTTTACCATGTATCTTTAGTAGCCCATCTGTTTCCCAATCATGCACAATGATGTGCCCAATGTGATTTAGTACCTTATTATTGGGTAAGCATAATAAGCCGCCTCAATATTTGCAGCCATATGTGGTAATATTTCTCTAGGAGCTGATCCATCTTCAGTATTGTGGAATAATTATAATGTTAAGGTAAGATTTGAGTGGAGAAGGCTGATCCAAGAGCAGCTATGATGTTTCTCGATCCTGTCAGTGTCGACACATGGTCTAAAGACCATCTGTTAACGATGGACTTAGCGAACGTTCTCTACATGCTTGTTTAAAAAGTTGACTTGTAAATAAGGAAGCAACTGGTACGATAATCGTAATGTTTAAGTTACATTGCAACTAGGAAACGAGGCCCTGTGCTGTCACCACAACTCATCTGGGCGCGCAGGGATGCTCGACTATTATGTCACGTCCCTCTAGCTCATAGGCCTCCTTTTGGTTGAATACGATAGTATTAATCAAATGGTTAGAGGAATATTACCCAATGGAAGGCGTATTTGATTTATTCGTTGTGCAGTGGCCAAGGCATGCTGATAGGCCACTTTTGTTCGTTTGGTGATAATGGTATGGGTAGCCGGAAGGCTACCATAATCGCCATATTTATTATGATGTTTATGAACTAAACTTTGTGTAGACCTATTGTAGGTAATTTTAAACAGAGGACACTTTCACTGTAGAAGACATAAACAATTTGTGTTGGTATACAAATTAAAAGTAGTGTGTGACATTCTTGAAAAACGAATCCTTCGTTTGGATCGGATCGCCAATCTAATGGTAAGGCCTAAAAGATAGGCCCTTATCTGTAGACCTATTTTGATGTTGACATTTGGGGCAACCAGATATGGCGTAGCTTAATAACGTCGAATTCATAAATTAATAATTGATAATATTTAAACAACTGCCTATGCCTGCATAGTATTTTCCCCCTAAAGGGGAATTGGTCTACCTGCCCCGCGGAGAGCACAATGTCAAGATCAAAGCGCTATCTTTATTGCTTTATCAAACACAATAAGAAAATGAATTAATCAAGTGCCACGCAATAGAGCAAGCACATCGTTGTGTTATAATGGATGGCTTTAAAATTTGACGTTATTATTTCCCGTCATTTCAGGAAACAAATTGAACATTTATTGCATATATATTAAAAATTAAACAGTCGTCGCGCGAGGCTGATGTCTCTTTTATTGAGGCGCACTGAAAGGTGAGGTCTCAACGGATCAATTTCTCTGGCCTGTTAATCCCACAAGAGAATGTTTGGGAAATGATTTGGAACCACTAAATTGTTTCAGGTTTTACAGATAGTAGGCCTAATTGTGTGGCACCCTACCATTACCCCCCTGCTTTCTCCGTCATGTTTGTCCTTACTTTTACGCATTTCAAGATAGCTATTTTTCAGATACCATTTCGCTCCTCTTCTAAATTGAAAACGTAACATGAAAGTCGTGAGTTCTGTGGGTTGGGCTAGATTTCTAATCCGTAGCAAAAATCTACTTAATACACTGGTATTGGTTTCACAAACATAACCATTAAGCAGTCACAATGCTTTTATTGTGCACTAGATCCTAAAATAGAGCCATGTCTTAGCTGCAGGATCCCAGACTCAACATGCGAAGAGGCCTCGTCTTTGTCTCGCTATGACGAGATGAATGTCCCGTGTCACGCAGATGATTAGTTTTCACTATTAAATTGTCAAAAAGGAAGGATTTCCCTAATAATGCCTTTTCGTCGAAGAATTGTGGAATTCAGGGGTTGTTTGCGACTGCTGGGCGACCTAGTGTGGGTTAGGAAGGGTGAGGGCGGCCAACCGCTGAGAAACTGGCGAAGGTCAGATTAAGTTCTCAGCAGTAATGGTCACTCACTGTTCAGTGTGTGGCATCTTCTAAGGACTGGAGAGAGGAGGCACAAGTGGCGCCACTTGTAGTTTACGGCTGGATTGGGACTTGGTATTGGCTGCTATATGTAAATGTAATTCGTTTTTTTACCATTCACCCCATAATGTTTACAGTTGGTGAAGTACCGATATTCCAAAATGTGCCAATTTTAGTGCCAATTTTATTACTCATAAAATCAACTAGGTTGATGATGCATTTCAGTGCACCGAACTATTCCAGCATGAAGGCCTGACATATCATTGCTCATTAAGTCATAGCTCTTGCGAGTAAGTTTAGCTTTCTTTTTGCATATTGCTTATTAAATTGTATTAATAAAAAAAAATCAACCAGTGCACTTTTTCGCATGACCAACTTGTACGTGCTTAAAAAATAGCCACCCTCAGTGGAATTGGCTGTCTCCAATTAGCCTCGAGGCAAAACCATAAGCTGTTTTTCTTCCCTGTAGACCGCCCTGGCCTACAGGGACCCCCCTTCTATTTCACCCAACTTCTATTCTAGTGCCAACGTTATGTGTTAAATGTTAACAACTTGGCCTAATCCATTTTTACCGCCAACTACAAATCTACGTTGACTCGGAACACTCGCCCCCTTTGTGCCCATTGTGCGCCTGCCCTTACTCGAAGATTTATGTATTTTTGATATTAAATTCCTTCTGTCATCAAGACTGCTCTCTTGTTGACTTTTCTTGACCCGCCGACCCGTTCCCTAAACTTTCCCATCTTTAACTGGGGATCTTTCCCCCCTCGCTCTCTATTTTGCAGTCGTTGGGACTTCTTTGGCCCCACAGTTGAATAGTGTGTGTCCCCCCCATTGTTGGCATGTGCTGTTTGCACTGTTCTTGAACTTCAGTGTGCCGCACCAGGCGACGCTGCCGTGTCCCCATCCTGTACTTTGAACTCTGGATATTCCTCAAGATAAATACCCTGTCGACTACAAGCCTCCACTGACTGCCCAGCTTGCTAATTGGTTAAATAAACGCTCATGCTAATGATTCGGCGGGCCTGGCGAGCTTTTGCGATTGTGTTCTAACTCTGGACTTTGCATGTCTTGCTGGAAACTTAGCTCTTCTGTTGCGCTGTTGAAACGGCTGGACCGCCCTGTCCGAAGTCCATCCCCCCACGGGCCAAAGGGCACCGTCCGTGGCTCAGAATGGCACCACCAGCTGCTAGCGGTGACACCGGCCACAAAGGCTCGCGGTGAGCAATCGTTCTATGGGATGTCAGTATTGTGACAGTGTTGGACTGAAATTTGTTAATAGTCTCATGGAACCAAACACAGTTTCATGTTTGAATTTAAGCCTAAAAAAAGTCTCCCTTTTCTTACTATTCCAGCATTTCCTTCTCTTGCAGCTAAAATTGTCTATTACGCATTGTAATTTGTGGCCTATCCAGTTATTTATGTCTGGACCTCCTTGTGTCCAGACAGAAATGTATACTAATTGCAGGGACTGTACACGGCTAGCTGACAAGCTTGCACATAACGCTCTGAGAACCAGATGTTTCTTAGAGCTTGGTGAGAGCGTGGTTGTCCTATGGTTATTTTCCATACAACCTTCCACAACGTTCTGGGAATGGTGCATGATAGTTGCTTGGCTTTGGAACGTTCTCAGCACCTTTAAGGAACTTGACAAAAAAACGTCATTTTCTGGGTACATAAATACTTAGTTTTCTCGATATTCCATTACAGAACCTTTCTTAAAAGTTAAAAGTTCAAACATGGTTACATTTAATTTAAATATTGGTCATGTTCTAGGAAGGTTCTCCAACTGGTTTGACAGGAATGTTTTCAAATAATACAGAGAATGTTAAAAATCTACGTTTTTCTGTGGGAATTTCAGTACTGAAGCATAATGTTTCCTATAGGTTTCCTCAGGGTTCTGTTTAAAGTCATGTTCTCAAATTGTGCCAAGAACATTATGAAACAGTGTTGTTCTGTGGGAATTTCCGTACTTCTGCGTAAAGTTTCCCACCGGTTTCTTCATGGAAAATGTTCCATAAAAAAAAAACACAAGAAAACTTTAGTAACGTTCAGATAACGTTCTAAGAATGTTATTTAAAAACATATACATTCCGTTGTCAGCTTCAACAAAACTCCCTCTATCCTCTGTCTTGTTAAGTGTATTCAGGTGTGTTGGCCACGCCCTCTAATTGGCCACACCTGATCTTAATGAGTGCTTGTTTCCTTTAAAAATGGGGTTTGTTTGAATAGACTCAAATTAAAAGCTTTGTATGTTTAACAAAAGAAGAAGCATGATAGCTCCATTCTGGTGGAGCAGTGGAATAATTCAAAAGATTGAAAATAGAATATCTTAAATTCAAATCCCACTAATGCCATATCACAATAAAAAATACATGTGGTTGTATAAATGCCTAAGGACAATCATTTCTATGTGTCCTATCTGTGCTTAGAGTAAAAAAGAAAAAAACTCAAAATAGGCTAGTAGTGTTATTAAAAATTATATTGAAACATTCAGTGAAATTTTTAACGAAGTTATTAAAAAACCTCCAAATAACCTAGAATTTCCATTCTCAGAGCTTAATTAAAACCTCCAAGAAAATTTTTCAAGGAACCAGAGTAAAATGTTTTCAGAACCTCCCTTCAACCTGAAAATAAATGTTGCCAGAACAGGCAACGTTTTCCCTTCTGTTCTCAGAACATGTAAAAAAGGTTCAGTTTAAATGGTCAGGAAATGTATTGCTTTGTTCCAACAACCAATTTGAAAACAAAAGCAAAAGTTCCCACAACTTCCAAGGAACCAAATACGCTAGCTGGGTGGTGGAGCGCCTTAGGCAACCAGAGGACCTGCTTGTCACCGGCTAATTGACAAGGGCTTGTCTGTCTTTAGGAGCAGCTGGTCCTAAGCACTGGCTCACAAACGCAATCTTGACACGGCCCCCTTTCGCCTGAAGGAGTTTTGAGGGAGAAGGCAGTTAAAGGGAGATTTATTGATCCCTTCGGGTGTCGCGGTATTAAGTAAAATATTCCCGGCGGGTGATGAGGATGCCACGCGCTCCTGGTATTAATAATATAAGGTGGAAATTAGGCAGGTTACATTATGTATCACGCTAAACAAGACAGAAGGGAAAACAAGCAAGTACAAGTAGGCCTCTATCAAAAACAAATGTAAATGGTACTTTATTTTATTTATTTGTATTTACATGCCAAGGAAACAAATACAATTTTCACAAATCTACAGTAGGGTACATCAGGGTTTCCCTAACTCGGTCCAGCCCAAGGTGCACGTTTTGTTTTTTGCCTTAGCACTACACAGCTGATTCAAATAACCAACTCATTATCAAGGTTTGATTATTTGAATCAACTGTGTAGCACTAGGGCAAAAACCCAAACGTTCACGCAGGGGGGCCCCAGGACCTAGTTTGGGAAACCCTGGGCTACATGATAGTCAAATAATAATCGTTTTATATAGGACACATGAAACTTACCATTTTTATTATTGGCTCAATTGGAGACATAAGGGCACTCATGCATGGAAACAAATGACTTTCATATTCAGTAAAATAATCTATTCTTTATATCCTATTCCTATGCAAGCCTATATGTTTGAATTAGTCAAGAGAAGACCAAAGCTAGCTTTGTTTTCGAGTGAAGTGGAAAATGTTTTCTGAAACTTTCCCACTGCCTGCAAAGAAATGCTACTTTTCTATTCCTTTTGAACTGAAATCGCTATTTTTTCTTGCGTATTCTCCCAACGCTCCCCATTTGTGCGGAACAATGACAACAGTGGAGCACCCCTTCGGCGCGCCACAGTTGGGGATCTCTTGCATTGTTTTAGACATCTTTAGATTTCATCAATCAAAATGACTGCAGTTTTCCATAAAAATGCTGAATTTGGGTCTGGGCTTCAGAGAACTAGGTAGAAAATACGAAGCTGTCCCTCTTGATGATAAATGGCCGTCCTTTGATTGAACAAATAGAGAAATACGAGCCTTTAGCCCTACTAAGAAACAGCTAAAGATTGGGTACTTTCGTTTTGTTGAACTTTAAGATTATAGGACTACCGAAGCAACATGAACTAACACAAACGTTGTTTGTTTTATTTTATGCTATGTATATTTATTTAAACCTAAAATGCAAGAATTATGTTGTCTTGGTTGCAGATTGTGACAAGCACATCCCTAGACTAGAGAATCATGGCATGGGTGTTAATGAATGGTTATACAGTGCATTCGGAAAGTTTTCAGAGAGTATTATTTTTTCCACATTTTGTTGCATGCAGCCTTATTCTAAAATTGCTTAAATTATTATTTTTCTTCATCAATCTACACACAATTCCCCATAATGACAAATCAAAACAGGTTTTTAGATTTTTTTTGCAAATTTATAAAACAAAAATAAAACAGAAATACCTTATTTGCATAAGTATTCATACCCGTTGCTATGAGACTCAAAATTGAGCTCAGGTGCATCCTGTTTCCATTGATCATCCTTGAGATGTTTCTACAACTTGATTGGAGTCCACCTGTGGTAAATTCAATTGATTGGACATGATTTGGAAAGGCACACCCCTGTCTATATAAGGTCCTACAGTTGACAGTGCATGTCAGAGCAAAAACCAAACCAGGTTGAAGGAATTATCTGTTGAGCTCCGAGACAAGAATGTGTCGATGCACAGATCTGGGGAAGGGTACCAAAAAATGTCTGGAGCATTGAAGGTCCCCAAGAACACAGTGACCTCTATCATTCTTAAATGGAAGAAGTTTGGAACCACCAAGACTCTTCCTAGAGCTGGCTGCCCGGCCAAACTGAGAAATCGGGGGAGAAGGTCCTTGGTCAGGGAGGTGACCAAGAACCTGATGGTCACTCTGACAGAGCTTCAGAGTTCCTCTATGGAGATGGGAGAACCTTCCAGAAGGACAACCATCTTTGCAGCACTCCACCAATCAGGCCTTTATGGTAGAGTGGCCAGACGGAAGCCACTTCTGAATAAAAGGCACATGACAGCCGGCTTGGAGCTTGTCAGAAGGCACCTAAAGGACTTTCAGATCATGAGAAACCAGATTCTCTGGTCTGATGAAACCAAGATTGAACTCTTTGGCCTGAATGCCAAGCGTCATGTCTGGAGGAAACCTGGCACCAACTCTACGGTGAAGCACAGTGGTGGTAGCATCATGCTGTGGAGATGTTTTTCAGCGGCAGGGACTGAGAGACTAGTCAGGATCGAGGGAAAGATGAACGGAGCAAAGTACAGAGAGATCCTTGATGAGAACCTGCTTCAGAACACACAGGACCTCAGACAGGGGTGAAGATTCACCTTCCAACAGGACAACGACTCTAAGCACACAGCCAAGACAACGCAGGAGTCTCTGAATGTCCTTGAGTGGCCCAGCAAGAGCCCAGACTTGAACCCGATCAAACATCTCTGGAGAGACCTGAAAATAGCTGTGCAGTGACACTCCCCATCCAACCTGACAGAGCTTGAGAGGATCTGCAGAGAAGAATGGGAGTAACTCACCAAATACAGGTCTGCCAAGCTTGTAGCGTCATACCCAAGAAGACTCAAGGCTGTAATCACTGCCAAAGGTGTTTCAATAAAGTACTGAGTAAGGGGTCTGAATACTTATATAAATGTGATTTAAAAAAAATATATATTTTTTTTATTTTTGATACATTTGCAATCATTTCTTTAAACCTGTTTTTACTTTATCATTATGGGGCATTGTGTGTAGATTGATGAGGTGGAAAAAAACAATTTAATCTGTTATAATAAAAGGCTGTAACGTAACAAAATGTGGAAAAAGTCAAGGGGTCTGAATTCTTTCCAAATGCACTGTACATGCAGCACAAACACTATAGCTTTACACCTTGGTGACATATTTCTGCCATTGCAATAATAGTGCTGCACACAATGCACACTGCTTCAGTCCCTCTCTCAACTTTGCCCAATTCCAAAGCTCAATGTCAATGATTTCATTAATATCTCTTTGAACTGACATTTTAATGCTGCATTAGTTAAGGTTTGATACATTTTTTTTTTTTTTTTTTTTTTTTTTACCTATGCAGGAAAGTATTTTTCATCATTACTGTGCCACTGCCAACAGATAAAGGGTTGCAAAATTCTCCTAACTTTTTTTGAAATTGGTTGGAGGATTCGTGGATTTCCTGCCTATTCCCACCTGATTCCAGGAATATTCCATCTGGGATTTCTGGAATAACCTGTGAATTTTTGGAACGTTTTGCAAGACCAAGCTGCATGCTCTCTTCATCAATGGAGAATGAGCAGAGCATACTCATGTGCCATAACAGTGTCTCTTCCATGACTTGTTTAGTATAACTATAGTTACATTTATTTGAGACATTTTCCCACAAAGTGAAATCAGACATTCAGTTTGCTCTGAGTCTGATAGCAAAAAAGATCAGCAAGAATAGAATTACTTTTTCTCAGAGGTAGCTTCGGTTGTGGCATTCAGATGAGATAATAAATACATAACAGAACAATTCACACATGACACAAATGCATTATAAACACATGAGAGAGTTCTGAATTAAGTTTTCACACAAAACAACACAAATTGTCCTAATGGGAGGCTAGCGTTGGTTAATCAAGTGGATCAAATCCCATATATCACTTTTTAACTTCGGAAATGTGACATTTGTCCACGTTTTTCCAAACGTCTGTGGCTGAAGTCAAGGTAAAACAGTTATTTGTAATGTTTAAGTTAAGCCACTGTTACCTAACTCAAGTGAAACCAAACACTAAACTGCCATTGGGCTAGGGGTTTCACATCTGGTGAAGTTAAAGGGTTAAGGTGTGGTATAGGGTTAAAATAGGGTTATGTTTAGGAATTAATTCAGAGTGGTTAAGGTTTAGGAAGGCTTAAAACAGAAAAACAAAAAAGGCTAGGGGTTTCACATCTGGTGAAGTTAAAGGGTTAAGGTGTGGTATAGGGTTAAGTTTAGGAATGAATTCAGAGTGGTTAAGGTTTAGGAAAGGCTTAAAACAGAAAAACAAAAAACAGTTGCCTATCACTGGGATTGAACATGCAATGGAGTGTTTCTTTTACTTGGCTCACTGTTGCCCCTAGTGGCCAGTTTTGAAGGCAATTCTAGAAGTCCCTGGGTCCTGAATGGATGTTTTGAAGATCACTAACCTTCCCATCACCATTGTGCTGTTAGCGCAAATTAGCCAGGAAACAGATAGACAGAAACATCTCATTTTACAATCACGAATTAGGCCTAGATTCAATCAGCATTAACCAGCGATAGCTGATGTTTTGACTGTGTCAGAGGTGTAACTGTGTTGGAGCTGTCAAATTGGTGAGCATCTGCTCTTGTGATCCTTTTCACAAAGCCACACCCGTCCCACTCGCCTTATAAGTTCAGAACGAGAAAGTCTGTAGACCTAGGCTATATAGAAATATTGACGGTCAAATTTAAAATTCTTAAACAAAATAATGAGGATCTCGATCAGCCTAATCGAGGTGTAGATTAGACATCTCAGTGTTCAACTTGAAAACAAGGCTGCATGGGATTTCTCTTAATTAGACTCTGTGCAGCCAATGTCCACTTTAGGTATAGGCTAATGCCGGGAGCAGCTTGTGGATTTGACAGCTCTGACGGATTTCCATCTCAGACACCACCAACACAATCACTATGCGGGTGTTGGCTAGTGCGGATCTGATACAATCTAGCCCTTAATCTCAGACAAACGTCTCTCTAAGCTATTCCCCATTTAATTCCTTTATTTTTGCAGCTAATTACCTCACATTGACCTGTTAGCACCGCCTCAGATCACAAGGTCATTGCTTCCGCATAAGTGGCCCTATAATCCTAGCACTCAGACGATATCGTATCGGTTATAGAACAACAAATTGCCCAAAACAATGGAGACTTGACTCAAGCTTGTCGAGGGGCTTGAAGAATTTTTTAATTTCGGCGCTTGGCTGAGGCAGGCCGGCCGCAGTATTTTCTGCGGTGAGGTCTGCATTGGCTGCTAATAGAGATCTAACTGATGGCTGAAGTCCCGTTTCCGTGCTCCCCTCCTTTTATTGCGCCCCTGGCGTCTGCTGTAAAATAGAACTATAATCACATTAGGCTATTCCACCGGGGAGGAGAGAGTGAGAGCTTACGGCTGAAGGGGAGGGGAAAAAATCTTTATTAAAAAAGTTAGGCACAGAGTAAAATTCGACATACTGTTGAGGCATGTTGAAAAATGGGGAAAGTGATAACACCGACAGACCTTAGCCTATATGAGACATATTATCCCTAAATAACCTTTCTTCATTTAGCTTTACACAATATCCTATAGCATAGATACAGTATGGTCTCTATCTGTCAATGGTCTATCTATTATTGAATAAAGTCATTATTTTCAAACAGAAATGATCATTATTCATATCATAACTACTATCACTATGATCAGGAATACAAAGGGGCCAACATTATGACATATACATTCACAACGTTATGATTAAACGAAATGCAATAGCCCAACCCTTGTTAATCATTGCATTGTCATGTCATGCACTCTATGGCACTCAAACCCCCCCAGAAACGAGTGGCAGGCTAAGAAACACACCAACAGACTGATGCTCTTTCCTTTCTCCCCTTCCCTTCCTCTGTCCCTCTCTCTCTCTCTCTGTCCTATAGAGTTTCCTGGAAGGGTGCTGCAGTGCATTGGAGGCCTGTCTCCGCTGTGATAGCAGCCCTGGAGCCCAGATGATTGATGAAGGCGAGGGCAAGGCCGAGCGCTGGCAGCATAAAGCCCCATAGACGCCTCAATAAAGCCTGGCTAGTGGAGGGCCTGGGCCCGCTCAATAGCCACCGCCTACGAGGATTCAGGCAAGCAAGCGAAGAGGGGAAGGTGCTCTGTTGTTCCATAATCCATTTAGCCATTGAGCCACCAGCCGTCTGAGGCTGGATAATAAGTGCAGCGACGAATGTGTGTGTGTGTGTGTGGGGGGGGGGGGGGTGAAAATAGCAGGGAGTGGAGGGCTGGATAGGGCCCACAGGAGGGGAGGAGGTAGGGAGACGCAGTGTAGAAGGTAAGGGATGATTTGCATATCAGAACATGCAGGTGTTTTGTATTTGCTTGAGTATGTAACACTTATATTCTTTATCTTAACATGAAAAATTGAAATTCTAATCTAGCCGAAGGGTGATATACTCTTCAGGCAATATAGTGTAGAAAACAAAGAGGCAAAACAAGACAACCTCTGGGACAATACTTATTTACATCCCTTCATCCATATCTATAAGCAAGAATCCCAAACAGGCACCAGCTAATCAAAAGGCCTTCATAGAAGTGCCACACTTGCACCAAGCAACAGGAGACCAATTGGTCAGCCATTGACCCCTGCTCCACAGAGCCCTTCCCCACTGAAGCTTGGGGAATCCCTGTCATCCTGAAAATGCATTAGTCCCAATGGTCCACCACAGTGGCCAGACAGACCTCATGCAGGCCATACTAACCCCGGTGCACCACATCCCTCAATGGCACAATTAGGCTGCAATCATCTCCTACCAAGCCAGCTTTACACTGACCCCAGGCTCAGTGCAGCTACACGGTACACTGCAGTACGGCCTGGTTGGAGATGGAGGGATGAGAAGGAGGGAGGGAGGGAGGGAGGAAGGGGGTGGAGTGATGGGCTTATGTCCTGTGGCTCCAGTCTGCCCTATGACACTTACTCCCAGTAGGTCTCAGATGAGCGGGAGTAGAGTTAGTAGAATGGACGTTGCCATTCAAGGCGATGTCTCATGGTAGCGGGACTATCTGGATGTTCTATTTCTATGTCACACTCGAGCTCTCCAATGATCCCTCTACCTCAGCCACTCAAAGCCATGTAATTGAATTGGAAATGAAAGGAGTTTCTAAGATAATGCTAATGTGTCCCAGTCATTTAGGATTGATGCCCTCTGATTTATCCTAATGGTTGTATTATGTACATTACCATTCAAAAGTTTGGGGTCACTTAGAAATGTCCATGTTTTTGAAAGAAAAGCTTTTTTTTTTGTCCATTTAAAATAACAACAAATTGATCAGAAATACAGTGTAGACATTGTTAATGTTGTAAATGTCTATTGTAGCTGGAAACAGCTGATTTAAATAAAAAAAATGAATATCTACATAGGCGTACAGAGGCCCATTATCAGCAACCATCACTCCTGTGTTCCAATGGCACGTTGTGTTAGCTAATCAAGTTTATCATTTTAAAAGGCTAATTGATCATTAGAAAACAATTTTGCAATTATGGTAGCACAGCTGAAAACTGTTGTTCTGATTATAGAAGCAATAAAACTAGCCTTCTTTAGACTAGTTGAGTATCTGGAGCATCAGCATTTGTGGGTTCGATTACAGGCTCAAAATGGCCAGAAACAAAGAACTGTCTTCTGAAACTTGTCAGTCTATTCTTGTTCTGAGAAATGAAGGCTATTCCATGCGAGAAATTGCCAAGAAACTGAAGATCTCATACAACGCTTTGTGCTACTCCCTTCACAGAACAGTGCAAACTGGCTCTAACCAGAATAGAAAGAGGAGTGGGAGGCCCCGGTACACAACTGAGCAAGAGGACAAGTACATTAGAGTGTCTAGTATGAGAAACAGATGCCTCACAAGTCCTCAACTGGCAGCTTCATTAAATAGTACCCGCAAAACACCAGTCTCAACGTCAACAGTGAAGAGGCGATTCTGGGATGCCATATCTCAGTCTGGCCAATAAAAATAAAATATTAAGATGGGCAAAAAAACACAGACACTGGACAGAGGAACTCTTTCTAGAAGGCCAGCATCCCAGAGTCGACTCTTCACTGTTGACGTTGACGTTCATTTCTCAGAATAAGAATAGACAGACGAGTTTCAGAAGAAAGTTCTTTGTTTCTGGCCATTTTGAGCCTGTAATCGAACCCACAAATGCTGATGCTCCAGATACTCAACTAGTCTAAAGAAGGCTTCTTTAATCAGAACAACAGTTTCCAGCTGTGCTAACATAATTGCAAAATGGTTTGCTAACGATAAATTAGCCTTTTAAAATGATAAACTTGGATTAGCTAGCACAGCGTGCCATTGGAACACAGGAGTGATGGTTGCTGACAATGGGCCTCTGTACGCCTATGTAGATATTCCATTAAAAATTAGCCGTTTCCAGCTACAATAGTCATTTACAACATTAACAATGTCTACACTGCATTTCTGATCAATTTGATGTTATTTTAATGGACCAAAAATGTGCTTTTCTTTCAAAAACAAGGACATTTCTAAGTGACCCCAAACTTTTGAACGGTGGTGTGTGTAGAACCATACATCTGGTATGTTCTAATCAATTTGTTTATACTGTGTCTTACAGAGGATGGCAGTTTTGAAGAGAGCTTGTTGGACAATTTTTTGAGAAAACATAATTTGTTGTCTCTGTAATAACGACAAATATATGTAGCCTAATAAAGCAAATTTTCTTATAAACTGTGTTGTTTTTCTTTCATCAGCAGCATAGCTAATACAAAATGGCAGATCAAACCATGAAGCTGCCCTTCAAGATTTGTGTTAACATTCCAACAGGTTGATGAAACCATAAAAATCAAGTGTGTCTCTGTTCAATTATGATTAGTGAAGAAGGGGTGGATTCACGGGGTCCCTGTAACTCAATTTCTCCTCGGGTTGTAATTGTTTAATTGGAGTGATTATTCAGCAATGGGAAACCATTCCAACTGTTCTATCAGAAGGGTGAATCTGTCGCTGTCTTGCTCATATTGCCAATCAATTGATAAGATGATGGATTTACGTTTGGATTTGCTTCTCAATGATCGAATCAAATAATCAATAATCATATTTAACCCCAATGAATAAGAGTATATCATAAGAGTAGGTATTTATCATGGTCTATTAGGGGTATTATGACAGTAAAATCATTAGCTTAAATGGAGTGCGATGGTAAATTGAATATGTATAGGCCTACCCTCCTGTGTTTTAGTATTAAAACATGATCATATAGAAGAGCATAGGGTAACAATACACAAATCGAAATGTTTGACAATGCTATTTTATTCTATTTTCATACAAACAAAACAAACATTAATATCACATCATTACACAAGTACTGCATATAGCATAGTAAACATGTATTAGATCACAGAGGTGGGCATTGGTCAAAGGATTACTAATTTATGTCATAATAGCGTATGTAGACCTATATGTTTTTGTTTGGGTGTGTTGGCGGGGGTTACTAAAAGGCTAGCGAAGATTCCAGCCACCAGCACAGGCCACATGAGGAAACATTGGCATGGGAGGCAGAGAATAATCAAGAGCTAATCAGATTCCCATGTTTGATAATGGAGGCCAGGCTAATTTCGAAGAATTCCAGGCAAATTTTTGCAAATGAAAAAGGATTGCTCCTGACATAATGGCACAGTGCAAGGCAGCCTCTAATGAGGTGTAATTTGTCTAAGAGCCTCTCTTTCTTTTTCTATATCCCTCTCTCTCTCTCTCTCTCTCTCTCTCTCTTCACTCCCCACCCTCATTTCACTCAAGGCTCAGGTTCACAGCAGAGAATACCCATTATTCCTTTGGCTCTCTCGTTTTCTCCACCTCTTGCACTCATCGGCTTCTTCTCTCTTTTCTTGAGGAGGAAAAGGAAGGGGGGGGGGGGAGTTGGGATGTGTGTGTGTTTTTCATAATTGTGTGGCTTTGTTGTTACTTGAGAGAGAAGGGGAGATGAAGAGATAACGATCGGGATATGTGGCAAAGTTCAGATTTGTGTGTCTGTGTGAGAGAGGTTTGGAAGTCATTGCTACTGTGCTAAGTCAGCTATGATCCTTTGTATTATGTAAAATGTAAAAGCTTTCATCTGTTTGCAATATAGCAAGTAACATAAAGGCCGAGCACACATGAGCATCCATGCACAACTAGTCGCTCTGAGATCGAATAACAACCAGTCAGATACTTCCACTTGTCTCTGTGGGTGGAATAAACCCCACTCCCTCCTCCTCTCCAAAACAACTCCCTCCTCCCAACCCAGTCACCAGCAACTGGCCTGGCCCCGGCATTCCTGACAACTTCCATAAATTATTGGATATTTTCATATTTCAAATTTCATCTGCATTCATGCGGCGCGGCCCGGGCCGAGGGGAGCGTCGGTCGGGCTACTATCGGTGGAGGAGAACAGGGCTCCTCGGTAGCGTAGAGGCTCTGCTCTGCGACCGGCTGCCTGGCTCAGCCGCACCAGAGACCCCAGCTAATTGAATTATATCCCCTGATTAGATTATCCTTGCGGCAGCTTGCTGCCAATCTGAAGTATGGGTGCCTTCTATCCTACTTAACCCTTCTGCCCCCCACCCGCTGCTGCTGCTCTGCTGCTGCAGGCACACACACACAGCAGCACAGGCAGAGTGACCAATATATTCAGGGGCCCTCAAAGTTGGGCAGTTTTGTTATTTTTCTTTTGCATTGTCTTTCCCTGTAAAAGGGGCCATCCTTCACCGCCTGGTCCCCACCGTTTGTTTGCCCCCCCTCCCTCCCTCCTCGCCAAACAGCTACTCTTTGCACACTGGAATCAAATTACTCTAAGTTTGTTTTCAGTCCCCCTTTTTTTGGGATGGTTAATATGTTGCCTGCTATTTTGGGAATGGGTTTTAAGGGGTGTAGTTGTGAGATGTGGTGCCATATCACCATGTGAGGCTAATGTGGTGTATGGCCCACATTATTTGAGGTTAACATAACATAACATAACATAAGCTCATTTTTATAAATGAATATACACATAACAGGTGCAATGTTTAGTGATATAAGGTTGTTAAAGGGATCAAAATTGATCATATTTCTGCACTTGAGTTAAGCCTAAATACAGACATAAACAATATTAAAAAGGGCAGCAGGTAGCCTAGGACATTGGTTTGACTACCTGAGCTGATAAGGTGGAAAATATGTCTGTGCCCTTGAGCAAGGCACTTAACCCTCATTTGCTCCTGGGGCACCATACTACTATGGCTGACCCTGTAAAACGACACATTTCAATGCACCTATCTGGTGTATGTGACAATAAAACATATTTTATAAAACAAAGCAACATTTTCCGTTTTTTTCCATTAAAATGTTTTTAACATCTACACAGTACAAAGCTTCATACAATTGTTGATGAACAATAATACGTCCTACAGTATCTGTCTATTTCTTTGTGATGTCATCTGCAAACCTTCAATGCAGAACAGAGAGAAGTTTTTGTTGATGGAACCACAGCTTTTCTTACATGTTTGACATTTTATATCTCAAAATATAATAACTAGACCAGTTCTCAGATACCAGTTTTGTCCCAAAATAGGTTGCTTAAATTTTAAATGTATGTATTTGAGTCCCATCACCTTGCTATAACACAGTATCAAAATACCCGCCAACCTTCATAAAAGACTTGGTTCCTGCCCTGCCATGCTGTACTTGCCACATTTCAGCTTCACTCCAATGCATAACACAGATGAATATGTGCTGTTCACTGAGGAGAGATCATGTTGTGATGTAATTATTATCTATTGCTTCCTGTAATTGTATCAGGTCTCTTTTGAACAATAATCTCATGTTGAATGTCTGGAGCTGGGTCCTTTCACTGTTTATTGTTCTCCACTCTTGTAAAAAGCAATTGAATTGAAGACTGCACTATTGGATTTTTTTGCTCTGTAGAATAAACGGAAATTGTATTTTTGCTGGAAATTATCAATACATCTTGCTGAGAGAGAATAAGAAGACAAAAGACATAGAATAGAATAGACCCTGGGCATTGGAAGGGGGTGTTAGATAAAAAGTTGGAAGATAAAACAACTGGTTGGAGTCCTACAGTAGACATACATTAGGTTGAAGAGATTTATTGACATACGGAGTTAGCAAATGTCACAAAACCTGTGTGTTTTCATATCGTCATCAGTCATGTTACTGTCTGTACATTTATGACATTTTAACTACAGGGTCTGCTTGAAGGAGAATTCTACTCAAAAAATATACATGGAGAAAAAAAAATGGCAACACGTCAAAATAGTTGATATTGTAAGAGACATTCTTTCCCTTTATTGTGGTTCTAGATTTGGTTATGTTTTTGTTATACCTTTTACTGTATAAACTCAAAAGGGTTCTTAGGCTGTCCCCATACGAGAACCCTTTTGGTTCCAGGTATAACTTTTTTTGGTTCCAGGTAGAACTGGAACCAAAACTGGGGGGGTCATTCCAATACTGGCTACTGTACATCTAGGCTGTCATAGCAGGAAGCAGGAAGTTAGTCAGACATAACTCCCCTGTTAGGGAGAAGGAAGTGAAGGGACCTGGCATGTGCACAACACCCCCAATGCTCTGAACAATCTCAATGCTCCTGAAACCACAAGCCATCCATCCCGGCTTCCCTGAGTCACTTTTCATAATTATTGAATTACATTCCTTGCAACCCATCAAGCAGGACATTTTCTTCTTAACCACCTGCTCTTCCCCCCTCCTCCACCCCATTTTACGCCATCAATCGTTCAGCGTTACCAGACCCCTAAAAGCTTTCTGACTGGCCTATAATGGGGGACACCGTGGGGTCAGGGGGTGCTATAGGACAGGACTGTGTGCTCAGGAACTGTGATGCCTCAGCATTTGGGTGGGGTTAAGAGAAGAGGGATAGTGGGGGTGAGGAGGGGGGCAGTGGGGGTCACTCTGTCAGTCTGGACTTCTGGGGGGTGGTGCTGGTGGGGAGCCTGATGGAACAGGTCACTCACTGTGTGGTTGTGTGGACCCATACTGGGAATACAAAGTGTGTGTGTGTGTGTGTGTGTGTGTGTGTGTGTGTGTGTGTGTGTGTGTGTGTGTGTGTGTGTGTGTGTGTGCGTGTGCGTGTGTGTGTAGACCGTGGGGTTTGGTCAGCATTCTGGTGTTATGACGACGTTGTCTTGGGCCTCGGGGCACTCACGGGGATGATGGGGACATTGACCCCCAGTGTCAGGCTGTGGCTACGACAGACAGGGGGCCAGGCTGAAGGCATTGTTGTGCCTCCGGAGCCATAACTTTACCTCTCACACACACAGTGGAACTTTTAGGGGACGACTGAGGACACAGCTACAGGTGTAGGATCTTAATTTGACCAGAACAGGAAAATAATCCTGCAGCAACAGGAAATGTGAATTACTGTGTGGATTATAATTAACTGACATTTGTTGGAGGGGTTGATGCATTTTTTAGTTATGTCAAATCAAGTCTGACATTTTAAGTAGAAATTACAAACTTTTGTCTTTTTAAACCTCGAATACACTACAAGTTTGCTTTTCCTGCTTAGTTTATGTGTAGTGGATCAGCAGCAGCATCTTTAATAAATGCAGTATGATAATTTAATTTGTATTTATTTTTATTTCACCTTTATTTAATCAGGTAGGCCAGTTGAGATCAAGTTCTCATTTACAACTCCGACCTGGAATTGGTGATGAGGTCTGTGGTGTATGCCACTCTGTCGTCTGTTTTCTTGTATATGGATTGTGTATATTTGGTCATGTTGTCCTGTTTGTAAACCAAATGACCACTGGGGATAGATACTGATTGACAGTTTATCCTTACACCAATATGGAAGGTTCACAATTCCATATGAGTGAGGTGAAAACTAAAGTAGTACATTGGATGATTGATATAAGCAACACTGACATTTTGGCATACAATGCTCTTGGCTGTTTGTGCTGTCCAGGAGGTGATTTCTACATTTCAGTGTTAAGTGAACGTTAGGGTAGAAAATGGAGGTTGGTCTCTGCACACGTGGATAATGACTGGTCATCAATATCCCTGCAGTGGAAATCCATAAGCCCAACGGATAGGACTGCTATCTCAACATCTGTTGTGTGTTTGTTCTCGTGTGTGTATGTGTGTGTGTATGTGTGTCTGTGTGTACATGTGAGTGCGTGTGAGAGACAGAGAAACAGACAGAAAGAGGGTATGTTCAAACCTTATCAGTCCCAGGAAATCCCACAATGAAAAACCTGAAATTCACAACTTTCATTAATCTGCTTGCTATGCCCTCATATGATCAGGTATGAAGGTAAGACCCAAGTGCAGACTGTGTGAAGTAACACTGTTTATTGTAACAACAGCGGCAGGCAAACGACAGGTCAAGGCAGGCAGGGGTCGATAATCCAGAGTAGGAGCAAAGGTACAGGACGGCAGGCAGGCTCAGGGTCAGGTCAGGCAGAGGTCGGTAATCCCGAGGTGGAGCAAAGGTACAGGCAGGCAGGCTCAGGCACAGGCGGATGGGTACAGGGTCAGGACAGGCAAGGGTCAAAAACCAGGAGGACGAGAAAAAGCGAGGCTGGGAAAAGACAGGAGCTGACAGGTCAAAAGCTGGTAAGCTTGACAAACAAGACGAACTGGCACAGTCAGACAGAAAACACAGGTATAAACACCCAGAGTATAAGTGGGGAAGATGGCCGACACCTGGAGGAGATGAAGACAAGCCCAAGGACAGGTGAAACAGATCAGGGTGTGGCACATATTTTTCTGACAATTAAAGTGTTTTACCATGTTCTTTTCAGGACAACCAGGGCTACAAGTAGAACACGAAACAACTTGACATAAACAGCTGCATTCATGAGTGCCATTAAAAAAATCTCCATAAAAAAACTAAGGTCTGACAAGCAAAAACCTTATAAGAAATGTATTTCTAGGAATGCTGTAAGTACGGAAATTGTTTGCTCAGTGGGACATGACTATCCAACTAGTCAGTGACAAATGTGTGGAGTTTCTAGCTTGTGACAGCAACTATATGAGCTTATTACAGTATTATAGACACTATGTCCTGGGATTTCCAATGATCTTCTATGTAGAAGAACCCCTGACCTAACGACACTTATGTAGCTTGTGAGCATCATAGATGAAAACATGTTACATGTGCTTGTTGTGTGAGATTAACACCTTTTCATAGATGGGTCATAATAGTTTGTAGCTCAAACTGTTCGGGCCTTTACAGAAATGTTTGTAAGAATCTGCCCTTGTCTCACAAACAAACTCTAATCAGCCCCCGTTAATCACACAGACCAATGGTTGGTATCAGCTGATGCAGAAGACATAGGTCGTCTGTAGCTCAAACGCACAACGTTGAAATGGGGTTAAAAGTCCAAAATGCGCAAGCCTCACGGTGGGACTATAGCGCCCCATTTATACCTGGTGCTGGTGGGTGTGTTTGTTTGTAATCACAAATAAACAGTGTCAGCACAGATGGAGGGCCATGGCATACTGCGTTAGCGCTTATCTCACAGCATGCGCCTCATTACCTAATGCTCATAACCCACTGTATATTATTCATCGCTGACAGCTCACACTGCTTTGCATAACGCACACGCATACACACAAACACAGATGCATATGCGCGCAGGCACACGTCATGCACCCACACATTCGCACACATACACTTACGCACACACACACGTGTGCAAACATGCACACACGCATGCAGGCAAACACACACACACACACACACACACAACTGACTGTCTCTCGCACACTAACGCAAATGCACAAATCGACAAAAGCATATAAAGAATGCACACCCACACACAGGCCTAGACATAAAAACACAGTTTAATGCATGCACACAGACACACATACAGGCATGCACAAACTCATGCACATATATCTTGTCAATAGTCAAACACACACACCATTAATACTCGTTCATCTTCGATCTTTCTCTCTCGCTCTCTCTCTCTGTTTTACAGGAATAAGCGGAGTGGGAGCTCTGCAGAGGCTGTCTCTTATACACATCTAGATGTGTATTACAAAACACTTACACACATTTACACACACACACACACACACACACACACACCACACACACACAACACACACACACACACCACACACACACACACACACACACACACACACACACACACACACACAACACACACACACACACACACACACACACACAAATCCCCCCCCCCCCATACACACAAACCATATGAGAAATGAACAACCTTAATAAAACCTCAAACTTCTTCCCTCTCCTCCCTGTTTAAATCCACATCCCCCTTTAACGTTTCCCTAATCAGATTATCCGGCTGGCTAATGGGTTTCCTTCTGCTGCTCGGAGACGCTCTGGCCAGACCTTGGAAAGGCAAGACACACGGGGGTGTGCTACTGCAGACGGGCTACATCTGCAGAGAGAATGAGGGAGGGAGGTAGAGGGATTGGTGGATGGGGGTGGAGAGCTACATCCATGCAGCAGCTCCACTCCAAGCCCCCCCCCACCCTCCCCCTTCCCT